>NC_051083.1:43298802-43352802 GCF_004664715.2 Peromyscus leucopus
GAACCAAAGGCTGAGGGGCCCCCAACTGAATCAGGCTCTCTGAATAGGTGAGACAGTTGATTGGCTTGATCTGTTTGGGAGGCATCTAGGCAGTGGTACCAGATCCTGGGCTCATTGCATGAGTTAGCCATTTGAAATCTGGGACTTATGTAGGGCTTAGCTCAATCTGGGAGGAGGGGACTGGACCTGCTTGGACTGAGTTGTCTACCAGGTCGATCTCAGTCCTGGGGGAGGCTTAGCCCTGAAGGAGGTGGGAATGGGAGGTGTGCTGGGGGAAGGGGAGGGGGGCAGGAATGGGGAAAACAAGGAATCTGTGGCTGTTATGTAGAACTGAATAGTATCGTAAAATAAAATTAAATTAAATTTAAAAAATGTCAAGAAAAAAAAAAGGAGAAAGCTGGGCACAGTAAATTACAAAAAGTACATTTTGAGGAGAAAAAGAGTACCCAGAGGTGGAATGAAGCTAAATCCTGCATTCAAGAAGATAAACAGGTTAAGAAGTGGAATAAAAGGAGTGGTGACCTCAGGGTAAGATCCCACCCTTCTAGGTTTCCAACTTGTGGAAAGAAACAACAGAAAAGTTTATGGCTGGTTGTGGTGAGGTAAACCTTTAATCCCCACACTAGAGAGGCAGAGGCTGGGGGAATCTCTGAGTCTGAGGCCAGTCTATTTAACAGAGCAAGTTTCAGGACAGCCAAGCTTTGGCAGTGAAAGACAGATAGCTGATGAAGATGTAATTAAATGATGGGGATATGTTCCAGCCCCAGTAAGCAGCAGAACTCTGCAGCTTCGGACATATGGTTCAGGCTTTAGAGTTCAGGAATAAAGAAATGGATTATGGAATAAAGCAGCTGAGGCCAGGCATGTGTCAGGTGTGTCCCTTAATAGATGCCTAGTAGAGAGGCCATTGTGTGAAGCTGTGAATTTGAATACTGGATTGCCTTGGAGATCCCAAGATGTTACATATGCCAGAGTTATGGGATACCTGCTGAGAATACCTGATAATAGGCAGTGGAACTATCCCAAGAGAAAGATGTGTGTTACAGTCAACAAAGTAGAACAGAGTTGGAGAACAGAAAAGTGCTTTGACATCAGACATGGTGATGTAGAGTTTGGAGTTTACCCAGGTGGTTTTTGGTCTTACTTTGGTACAATATTTCCTCACTATTCTTCCTTCCCTACATTTTGGAATGGTAATGTATATCCTGTGCCATTATATGTTGGAAGCACGTGATTTTTTTATTTTTATTTTTACTGTTTTATTTGTATAGATTATTACAGTTAAGAAATTGGATGAATCTCAAAAGAGACTTTGAAAATTGGACTTTAAAACATTGTTGAGTCTGTGATACACTATGGGGACTTTTGAAGTTAGACTAAATGGGTTTTGCATTATGATATGATTACAAGCTTATGGGGCCAGAGAGTGGAATTTGCTAGTTTGGATGCAATTGTCCCCCATAATCTCATAGGGAGTGGCATTATTAGATGTGCCATTTTTGGAGTGGCTATGACCTTGTTGGAGGAAGTGTGTCACTGTGGAGGTAAGCTTTTGGTCTCTCTTGCTCAAGGTTCCTTCAATGTGGCTTTAAGTCACCTTCCTGTTGCCTGCAAGATATAAGACTCTCAGCTACCCCAGCACCACATCTGCCCCCATACCCCAAGCTCTCCACCATGGTGTTAATGGACTGCAACTCTGAAACTGTAAGCGAGCCACCCCAATTAAGTGCTTCCTTTATAAGAGTTGCACTTGTTATGGTGGCTCTTCACAGCAATAAAAACTCAAATTAAGACAATGGCCTTTGCCCTTGTAAGCTGTGTAAGTGTCATTTTGAGGTTTTATTGGCACTCCATGTAAATCCAGACCAACACAGTTCTCTTACTCTCCACCAAGCCCTTCTCCTTCCTCTGACCTCTTCCTTCCAGACTAGAGGCACTTCATCATTTGACCACGGCTGTTGACCCCAAAATTCTTTAGGACAAGGTAAATTCTATGGTTCTGTCACAGTAACACTCTGACCAGACCCCAGATTCTCAGATCAGAGCTTCTCCCTCATTTCTTCATGGTGTCACAGAAACTGGAGTCTCTATCTTCCATTTGCTTTGTGATTCCCTTAATTAAGTCTTACACATGTGGTACACTGCTCCTAATACTCAGGTCCATTTGTCATTTTCTCCCTAAGCCTAGGGTATACCTCAAGTGGTAGGACTGGTCTCTTGAGGAGTCTTGACAATTTTGCCCACAATCAATTCAAATCCTTATTGCACAAATCCTAAATGGTCTTATAATAAAATCTCAGAGCCAGATATCAAGATGAAAACGGAAAGATCAGAGAAGCAGAGCAAGCCACAGCTATTACCTCTTACCTCATCGACTCCTCAGCCTGAAAGAGTGGGAAAGGGATGGCTGAACTCCTGTCTCCTCCTGCCTTATATTCCTTTCTCTGCCCAGCATATTGCTTCCTGTTTCAACCTTCCTAGTTCTTGGATTGAAGGTGCGTGATCACAAGTGCTGGAATTAAAGGTGTGTGCCACCAATCTCTGTGGCTGGCTCTGTCTTCTGATCTTCAGGCAAGCTTTATTTCTTAGATTACAAATAATGTATCACCACAAATCCTAAAAATCAAATTTTTACCATATAGGCTCTAAACTGTCCATCCAAGGGAATATTACTTTGTCCTGTCTTCAAGACATTCTCCAAAACTTCTTAATGAGCACCAGTCCATCAACCTCATTTGGTTATTCACTTAAATCTGACAGCAGTACCCTGTCAATAATATCCTTCACTGGCCTGAATTTGAAACTTTCAATCTCAATATTCTCAGTAAGCTAGAAAACTTCTTCAAACAAGATGGAAAATAGTCTGAAGTACCATATGTCTATAACTTTTTGGACCTTTGTTTTTGCCACTCTCCCTCTTCAACTTCTGTTTGACTACCAAATCCCCTTTGTCACAAAAAGCCTGATCCCAAATATCAAATCCAGTCCATCCAGTTCCTTGGATTATGGTTCAGCTGATGAATCTCCTCCTTACAAGCTGCCCCATCCCATGCCCTTCCCTATTCTTACATCTTAGACTCTGAAATCCACCTACCTTTCAGCCTCTCATACTTCCAACTTACATGTCTGAAAGACATCCACCACAAACATCTTTGCCTTTACCCTTCCCTTTAACACTTGACCGTGGGCAACCATGTTCCTTTAACTTGACTTATCAGGAAGGAATTGCTCCCATCTGAGTCCATGTGCTCTTGGATGGAAATGGATGTCATAGAACCAAAACTTGAATTGTCCTCTGAAAACCCACTTTATTACCAGAAACAAATTATTCAAATTACTCAAATCTTTGATTTTCACATGTCATGATATATACTATATCCTGAATTCTGCCTTAACTCAATATGAAAAGTAACATGTCCAGATTTCATCCTGGGACTGTGACATGTCCCTAGACCTTAGTGGACCCCCAAGACCTTAGCACAACTGACTCCATGAGAGAAGATACTTTCAGATTATAAAACTCAGCACATAGACAGCACCACCTGCCAAAGTTAAAACAAAGGCCTAATCCATCAAAGTCCATAGTTCTGGGAAAGTTTTTAAATACACTAACTTTGCTTTTTGGTTTCTGTAATTCTACTAATGGTTAACTGTTTTTGTGATCTGAAGAATGTCAATCTTAAACATGGTTTTTGTTCTTAAAATCATACCCTGAGAAAGTCTCAGTACTACACTGGGATCCTGAACAACCAGAGTAGTTGTAAGCTGCCTAATAGACTTCCTATCTGCTTATACCCATGTCTGAGCAGTCTTCTCTTATGGATATACTGCAATAGGACCATGCCAATAAATTCTATCAATAGAATGACACCTCAGGCCTCAGGAGAGGGAGAAGAGGTAGTCCCTTTGACAAACTGAAAGGTTACTCACCCAGAACCCTAATGAAAATCTCACACACTTTCTAAATCACCTTACTGAGGCCATCATTAAATGCACCAGTGTGGATATTAACACCCTAAAGGGACTCTATTACTTATGTTCATTTCTTAGGTCAATGTGCCCTTAATACCAGATGAAAATGCATGAGACTAGCAAAGGTACCTGTGACTCCTAAAAATGAACTTGTAGATATGGCCATTAAGGTATTCAATACCAAAGAGAAGTAAGACAAAAAGGAAAGTGAGCAAGGTCAAGAGATTGTGAAAGGGATACAAAAGAAGACCATGCCAGTTTCCAATTCCTGGCAGCAACTCTCAATAAATCTCAGTTGAAATAACCTACCATGTCACCTATTGTTCCAGTGTGGGGTCAATACACCCATCCTTGTTTCAGATATGAACTACCAATTGGGCTAATCCTAACACAGAAAAACTTATTGAAGCTGCAGAAAAGGACCATGGGGTCACTGGAAGATGGGCTGTCTGTTGGGTTGCGCTTGTGCCCTTCTGACCTCCATCTACACCCCTCAGCCACCACCTTGGTCCAGTGAAGAGGTCCAAGTTCTTGGCCCTGACAGAGACCCACCTCAGTTATTCAGAACCATACATTGGCTGGTAGAAAAAATTCTTTCATACTGGACACAGAGGCCTCTTTCTCCATATTCACTGAATGATATGGACCAAACCAAACTAACTGAACAATAATAGATATTTCAGGCATTCCCTGTAGTAGGAATCTTAGATAGTCTTATTAATAAAATCAAACCTGAGCCAGGTATTGGGGTGAACTGGAAGATCAGAAAACCAGGACAAGCCACAGCTACCTCACCTTCCCAGATCCTCAGCTGGTCTTGTTTCCTCAGACTGGAGGCCTCTGAGTCCTCATCCAGAATGGGTCTTAGCTGACCTGCTGCTCAAAAGCCTGAATGCTTAACCAGACCAAATGCTTAAACAGCCAAATGCTTCTAGTTTCTGGTCCTCATGCCTTATATACCTTTCTGTTTTTGCCATCACTCCCTGGGATTAAAGGCTCGCTTTCTAGGATTAAAGGCTGTGTCACCAGGCTTGACTGTTTCCAATGGGGCCTTGAACTCACAGAGATCCAGAGGGATTTCTGTCTCTGGAATGCTAGGATTAAAAGCATGAATGCCACCATTTTCTAGCCTCTGTATCTAGTGGCTGTCTGTTCTCTGACCCCAGAAAAATTTATTAGGGTGTACAATATTTTGGGGAATACAATAACACCACAATTCCCCACATGATAGATATTTCTGGTTGTCAATTTTAATGTATCTGGAATTAACTAAAACCTAAATATTGAAAGGCACACCTTTGAGAGATTTTTTAAAGTAATTTGAAGTGGGAAGATCCACTTCTAATTTTGATCTTTGAGGTGGAAAGACATGTTTAATTCAGTTCTTTTGACCTGTGAAGACCTACCTCTAATCTGGTGACACCTGCTTGCAGCTTATAGAAAGGATATGGAAGAAGAAAGCTGATTCTCTATTTGCTTGTTTGCTATTGATCTCACTAGAAAGTCAATTCTTTTGCTGGCACTAGATCTTACTTCTTCAGGATTCCAACATTTACTGAAGACCAACTGAAACAACAGGCCTTGGGGACTGAAAAACCATTGGATTCTTGGACCTTCTGTTAGTAGACAGCCATAGATGAACTAGGTGAACTACAGCCTGTAAGCTATTCTAAATGACACACACACACACACACACACACACACACACACACACATATATATATATATACATATATATGTGTGTGTGTGTGTGTATGTATATGTGTGTATGTATATATATGTATATGTATATATATATATATATTCTATAAGTTCTGATCCTCTAAAGAACCTTGATTAATGTACTTCATAATCCACTCTGTATGCTTAACTTAGTCTGCCAGTATGATGACATAATCCTCACCCACTCTCTTATCTTAACGCATTAATTCTCATTCCCACTGTTAGGCTGAGATCTCTTAAACATGAGGTTTATATATCTATATATCTATATATAGATATGCATATTCATAATGCATATTATATATAGTCTTCCCCTCTTAAAAACATTCAGTGCTTTCCATCTCAGCATGGAATCATGCGACACCCCCCAACCCAAACCTCTACCCAGAGCCTCCTGTCCTCAGTCAACCTTTTATATACTCCAAACCCCTAAACAGACATGCATCATAAGTCTATCCTAATAACCTTGAGACACCCTTCTCCTTTCATCATCTAGGACCACCATCACCACACATGCCTGTTGTTGGTTGATTTTGCTCTTTTGGCTCATTTAATCTTTGGGGGGGGCAGCATCCAGCTGCCAAATCATGACATGGAGGCTTATTCTTAGTTATAATTGCCTGGCCTTAGCTTGGCTTGTTTATTGCCAGCTTTTCTTAAATTATCCCATCTATCTTTTGCCTCTGGGCTTTTACATTTTCTTATTTCTATATATCTCACTTTCACTCTTGCTCCATGGCTGTGTGGATGGATGAGTTGCTGGCCCCTAGCATCCTCTTCTCCTCATTCTCTTGCTCTTTATTCTTCTCCCAGATTTTTCCTTCTATATAGTCTCTCTGACTGCCAGCCCTGCTTATGTTTTCTTCTGCCTCACTATTGGTCATTCAGCTCTTTAGTAGACTATCAGATGTTCTAGGCAGGCAAGGTAACACAGTTTCACAGAGTTAAACAATTGCAACATAAACAAAAGTAGCACACCATAAAATAATATTCCATAACACATACTCATGCTCACACCTAATGCTCATCATTGAGAAGCTACAACAAGCAACCCTTTAATCTCCAATCAACTTCCCTCACAAAACCCTATTTTTTTATTGGTGAAATTATTATGGCCACCCCACGTAGTTAAAAGGATATTTATTTAATGGCGTAACTCACAAATTAAGGGATTGGTAGGCCGCAGGGTCTGAGAAAGGTGTATTGCATCCCAGTGGTGTTCTCTGGAGCTCTGCTCAGTCCACCTCCACCGTTCAGCATCCTGTCACCGAGAGAGTGCTCACCCATCCAGCTCTCAGGTCTCCAGGTGCCTCCCCTGGCCCTGCCTCATAGGCGTGACAGTTGCTAGAGTCTCAATGGGGGTTGGAACTTCCAGATCCAAGCTGGAATGGCTACCCACTACATCTCCCCTTTTTGTCTAAATAAGAAGCTTCTAAACTAATACAAGACTATAGATTTATAGAAATGGGATAAGTTAAGATATAAGAACAGTTAGCAAGAATCCTGTCACGGCCATACAGTTTATAAGTAATATAAGTGTCTGAGTGATTATTTTTCTACTAGGATTGTGGGACTGCTGGGGTTGGTGGAACCTGGAGAGAAGCCCTCCAGCAACATTTTTTTTGTGCTAAAAATCACCATAATACTTATTTCTTGGCCCAAGAACTATGGGAAAATGAACAAGGCCATCATTCCCACTCTATTCTTGTTAACTTACCCATACATGATCCCACCTTCTATTTTCCCCCTGCTTCCTAATTTTCCATGTTTGATATTAAGATTAACGTTTTACTATCTCCTCCACCTACTGGTGTTATATTTAGGAAGTGGTCTCCTGTGCCAATGTGTTCAAGACTACTTCCTACTTTCTCTTCTAGCAGGTTCAGAGTAGCTAGATTTATGTTGAGGTCCTTGATCCACTTGGACTTAAGTTTTGTGCACGGTGACAGATATCGATCTATTTGCAGCCTTCTACACATTGATATCCAGTTATGCCAGCACCATTTGTTGAAGATGCTTTCTTTTTTCCATTGTATACTTTTGGCTTTTGGCCAAAAATTATATGTTTCATAGGTGTGTGGGTTAATGTCAGGGTCTTCAATTCGATTCCATTGGTCCACATGTTGGTTTTCATGCCAATACCAAGCTGTTTTTATTACTGTAGCTCTATAGTAGAGCTTGAAGTCAGGGATCATAATGCCTCCAGATGTTGTTTTATTGTACAGGTTTCTTTTAGCTATCCTGGGTTTTTTGTTTTTCCATATGAAGTTGAGTATTATTCTTTCCAGGTCTGTGAAGAATTGTGTTGGTATTTTGATGGGGATTGCATTGAATCTGTAGATTGCTTTTGGTAAGATTGCCATTTTTACTATGTTAATCCTACCTATTCATGAGCATGGGAGATCTTTCCATTTTCTGATATTTTCTTCTGTTTCTTTCTTCAGGGACTTAAGGTTTTTGTCACACAGTTTTTTTTTGCTTAGTTAGTTATATTTACCCCAAGGTATTTTATATTATTTGTGGCTATTGTAAAGGGTGATGTTTCTATGATTTTTTTTCTCAGCTAGTTTGTCATTAGTATATAGGAGGGCTACTGCTTTTTTGAGTTAATCTTGTATCCTGCTATGTTACTGAAGGTTTTTACCAGCTGTAAGTGTTCCTTGGTCGAATTTTTAGAGTCACTTATGTATATTTTCATGTCATCTGCAAATAATGAAAGTTTGAATTCTTCCTTTCTAATTTTTATCCCCTTGATCTCCTTTTGTTGTCTTATTGCTCTAACTAGATCTTCATGTACTATATTGAATAAATATGGGGAAAGCAGACAGCCTTGTCTTGTTCCTGATTTTAGTGGAATCACTTTGAGTTTCTGTCCATTTAATTTGATGTTGGCTGTTGGCTTTCTGTAAATTGCCTTTATTATGATTATGTCTGTTCCCTGTATTCCTGATCTCTCCAAGACCTTTATCATGATGGGATGTTGCATTTTGTCAAAGGCCTTTTCAGCATCCAATGAAATGATCATGTGCTTTTTTTCTTTCAGTTTCTTTATATGGTGTATTACATTGACAGACTTTTGTATTTTTAACCAACCTTGAATCTCTTGGATGAAGCCAATTTGATCATAGTGGATAATTGTTTTGATGTGCTCTTGGAGTCAGTTTGCCAATATTTTATTGAGTATATTTGCATCAATTTTCATGAAGGAGATTGGTCTGTAATTCTCTTTGTTGCATCTTTGTTTGGCTTGGGAATCAGAGTAACTGTAGCCTCATAGAAGGAGTTTGGTGACATTCCTTCTGTTTCTATTGTGTGGAACAATTTAAAGAGTATTGGTATTAACTCTTCTTTGAAGATCTGGTAGAATGCTCCTTTGAAACCATCTGGTCCTGGGATTTTTTTTTTTTTGGCTGGGAGACTTGTAAAGACTGTTTTTATTTCCTCAGAGTTTTTTTTTGTCTATTTAAATATTTTATCTTGTCTTGATTTAACATAGGTATGTGGTACCTATCTAGTAAATTGTTTATTTTTTTTTAAGATTTTCCAATTTTGTAGAGTGCAGGTTTTTGAAGTATGACCTAATGATTCTCTGGATTTCCTCATTGTCAGTTTTTATGTCTCCTTTTTCATTTCTGATTTTGCTAATTTGGATGCTCTCTCTCTGCCTTTTGGTTGGTCTTGATAAGGGCTTGTCTATGTTGTTTATTTTCTCAAAGGACCAACTATATCTTTCATTGATTCTTTGTATTTTTCTCTTAGTTTCTGTTTTATTTATTTCAGCTCTCAATTTGATTATTTCCTGGCAGGTGACTTTGCATATTCTTGTTCTTGAGCTTTCAGGTGTGCTGTTAAGTCACTAGTATGAAATTTCTCCAACTTCTTTGTGTGGGCACTTAGTGCTATGAATTTCCCTCTTAGTACTGCTTTCATAGTGTTCCATAAGTTTGGGTATGTAGTATATTCATTTTTTATTGATCTCTAGGAAGTCTTTAATTTCTTTCTTTGTTTCTTCCTTGACCTATTGGTGATTCAGTTGAGAATTATTCAGTTTACATGAGATTGTAGACTTTCTGTATTTTTTTTTTTTTTGAAATCTAACTTTAAACCATGGTGGTCTGATAGAATACAGGAGGTTATTCCATTTTTTTTGTGTTTGTTGACTTTTGCTTTGTGATCGAGTATGTGGTCAATTTTAGAGAAGGTTCCATGGGGTGCTGAGAAGAAGGTATATTCTTTCTTGTTAGCGTGGAATGTTTTGTAGATATTGGTTAAGTCTATTTGAGTCATAACATCAGTTAAACTTATTTCTCTGTTAATTTTCAGATATGTCCAGTGGTGAGAGTGGGGTGTTGAAGGGGTCTCAAGCAGATGAGGATGGGGGTAGGACATGTATATTGCAGGGTCTGTTGGGGGGGTTGGTGAGGGCGAGCCTTCTTTCAGGACTCCTTTGTAGCTCTTAATATTTTTTCTTTATTCCGTATGTTTAGTGGTTTGCTTATTATGTGGCAAGAGGACTTTTTTGGAGGGGATCCAGTCTATTTGGTGTTCTGTAAGCTTCTTGTGACTTCATAGGCATTTCCTTCTTTAGGTGGATTCCTTCCAATTTTTTGTTTGTCTTTTCCTCTATTTCTTTTTTTTAAGATTTATTTATTTATTATGTATACAGTGCATGTATGTATGCCTGTAAGCCAGAAGAGGGCACCAGATCTCAATACAGATGGTTGTGAGCCACCATGTGTTTGCTGGGTATTGAACTCAGGACCTCTGGAAGAGCAGCAATGCTCTTAACCTCTGAGCCATCTGGCCTCTATCATCTTCATAAAGTCATTTTTAAGGTCGATTTCTTCTGCTTCTTCTGCATGGGCATGTTCAGGTCTTGCTTGTGTAGAACCACTAGGTTCTGATGTTGCCATATTGGTCTTTTTTTTTTTTGTTGACTGTATTTTGTGCACTGACATCTACCCAGTTCTTCCTCAATTTGGTGCAAGCAGTGTCTGTGTCTGAGGGAGCCTCTCTTGGTCTGATTACAATGGTAGCTCTTGGTCTAATCAGGGCTCTTGGTCCAATTGGTGCTGGTCGTCTCTGTCATGGAGCTGCTGCAGTTTTGGAGGGTGGGTTGGTTTGGGGAAGCTGGGGCTTGTGTGTTAAAGGTTCTTATGGGGTACAGTAGTATTCCAACCTGTCTGCAGAAGACCTGTCTGTTGGCCTGAAACTGGGACTCTTAGTCCAATTGGTGCTAGCAGGCTCTGCTTCAGGAAGCAGCTGCAGTCTTGGAGGCTGGGTGTTTCTTTCTCTTTTGTTTTATAACTTTGATAGTTTTTTTTTAATCTCATGATATTATTTCATAATTTTCTGTGAAGAGCAAAACATTTTTCTTTTGCAATAATGATAGCATGTTGCTCCATTATGTAGAACTTTTAACAGGCTCATTTCTAATTAATGACTCTTAAGGTTATAATGTAAAAATGTGATGACTTTTATTTTAGGTATTTTCTCAGAGCTGTTCTTACATTAATCACCACGAAAGAAGCAGCTGCCATGCTGTAAGGATGTCTCATAGAGATATTTAGCTGGAAATGGAAATAGGATGACCATTATCCAAATAAGTGGGCTACAAGGTAATTCCTAACTTCAAATTTTTACTATTGAACATTTCAGATAAGAGATAGAAACTTTAGCTAGAAAGAAAAAAGTTACATTTCAGCATCATTTGAGAATTAAACTGTAAAAATCTTATGTCTTTTGTTTTTTAATAAGATATATTATTTACCTTCTTTTCCATTCAAAATTATACATTCATTAGCATTAATTTTGAACTATATGATAGCTTATTTTCTAAACCAAACATGCTTTGTAATAAACTGAAGAATGAGGAGTAAAACAGTAAACATGGGTAGTTTCAGAGATGGAAAACCCACTTAATTTATTTAACCAACACAACAGTTTTATAGAGATAATTAGCATTTAATTTAACTGAGGGCATTATGTCTCTGGGAAATAAGAAATATGTATTATGTAGGTATATAGAGAAGAGAATTGTATAAATGGTTTTCCACATATACTGTAAGATTTATTTTTCTTACTTTTAATTACTTGAATATATATACATATATGTAAAGAGGAAGAGAGAGTAAACTGATATATTTATCAGATAGTTGTAAAGACAGCTTAGCCATTATTACTTCAGAAGTAGCAATGGGAGAAATACAGCTGAATTATTTTACCATGAAACTCAACTGGGAAGAATTTCAAGTATCTTTTTCAATTTTAAATCATATAAAAATAGCTTACATAGAAGGCTTTTTGTTATTGTTGTTTTGGTTTTTTGTTGTTTGTTTGTTTGTTTTTTTATTTTTGAAGATAGGGTTTCTCCATGTTGCCTTGGCTGTCCAGGAACTAACTCTATAGACCAAGTCTGGCATCAAACTCACAGAAACCCACTTGTCTCTATCTCTAGGGATGGAATTAAAGTTATGTACCACCACTGACCAGCTTTAAGTAGAAGCTTTAATTTCTAAAATAATAAATAAATAAATAAATAAGTAAATAAATTAATAAGTAAAATGGATAACATTCCAAATGAGCAGTTATCAACTTTTATTTGAATTTATAATCTTCTTACTTCTTGCACCATTGGTTGGCCTGCTTTTTACAAGTGAAAGCAGTATAAAAAAAGTACATATCACCTTCGTAAGCATGTTTCTTTATATAGATCTTAAACAATTAGCGATCTGGATGCCAATGTAAGAATCCATAAATATGCTGAAGGCCTATCTTGGTCTGTTTCTCTTTGTGATATATTAAATTCCTCATTGACATACGCTGTACTGATACAGGTAAAGTTAGGGACTTCATCATAAATATTGATATGAATCCAACTATTTCCACCTCTAATCTCACTGGTAAGAAGAAAGGACAAGTTAAGAAATTGAAATGAAAGTCTAGGAGAAGTTGATTTAGCTAAAGATTAAATTGAAGGGATCTCAAAGAGAAGCACCTGGAGTTCTTGTTAGCAAAGGGATTGTTGGTCTCTACCCATAAAAATTTTTGATTAACTATTCTTAGGTGGGGTTCAATGTTGGCATTCTGAACAAATTCTCAGGTAATGAGGATTATGCTTGTGTGGGGTGCCCAATTTGATAATTTATTTATTTTACATTACTAAAATTTATTTTACATTAATCAACACTCTTAGTTTTTGTTTATAGTATTCTCATTTTACATACTCAATGATGGCACAGACTGTATCATATTTAGTAGTTATTCATTTTTTCTTTTCCTACATTTTTGAGGGAAAATGGAAGACGTAGAAGTTACATAAAACCAGATATTGGACATTGGTTGATTTTCCATTGTCAGGTTTCCCTTTGTAAAGATAACATTTTCTTATTAGCAGGAGTAGTTTGAACAATTCTAAGTGTGGACTAAGGGTTCCTTCTAGAAAACTGAGCATAAAAACAGAATAGACAAAGGATCAGGGAGATAGCTTAGTTAGTAAAGTACTTACTGTTTAATCACAAGGATCTGAGTTTGGATTCCTAGTGGCCATGTATGAAGATATATATGATATCACCATGGAGATAGGTTGAAATTTTGTTCTTGTTATTAGCAAGAGTCAGTTCTTGCTTGGGAGCCTTTTATTCCTTGGCATAGGGTGTCACTTCATAGTTTTGGGCACCTAGCAATTTTCTGTTTCCTGTGTTTAGTGGTCCAATTTTCCCAGTGTTGATTTCTCAATTTCAGTATCTGAGGCCACACTCCTTTCTGCTCACCATTGTAGCTGGGAATGTTTACCTTACCAATGCTTGGGCTCTCTGAGTTCCTTGGTCTTAGCCTGATTTTGCTTATTTTACTAAATATCAGGTCTTGTGATGTGTGGTGGTTCTATGGTTCTCCAGGCCTTGTGTGTGTGTTGGGGGGTGGAGTGGTTATAGTTAAGAGATGTTCTTAGTTTAGGATTTTTTGTTCTTCCCTGCCAAAAGCTTTGACTTTAGAGGTACTCTACAGATTTGATTCCTCCTCTCTGAAACATAATTGTAAAGGTGGCAGGGTGACAGTGGGTAACTTCTCAATATTTCTGTCACACAGTTCATTGTTCCATCTAAAATTTTGTGCTTTTGGCTTTGCAGGTGTTTTCATGGTCTCTCTCTCTCTCTCTCTCTCTCTCTCTCTCTCTCTCTCTCTCTTAAAAATTTTTAAAACAATATTTTAAAAATAATATTAGAAACTGATAAATGCTCAAAGATATTCAAGCATTGGATGAAGATAAAAGAAAAAATTGTCCTCAATTAAACCATTCAGCAACATAACATTGCATGTATTTACTGAATACCATTTGACACATCTCTATGTGGTTGTTGGTAAAGATTTATGTGTAACAGTAATTATTTACTGAGTCAGAAAAATAACATTTTTAATCATAAGCATTTCTGGCAAATTGTTCATCTTTTTTTTTTTCTTTCTGATAAAATTCTGACTTCTTTTGAGCCCAAACTCAAATAATACTCAACACAAATTTTCCATTGCCTTTATAAGCTGTAAGTGACTATGTGGTGAAATTTTCAATAAGGACATCCAAGACAGTATTTGTATGACCTTCTAAAATAATTTCTATCTTCCTTGGGTAGCAAAACAAAATCATGGAAGACTTATTGCACTTATTCTCTACTTTATGCTGCTGATGCTGTTATGAGATATGGAACACAGACATGACTGAAAATTGACAAGTCTGCAGATTTGAAGTGATTGTGTTGAAACTAGTAGACCAGAAAGTTTTAAAAGTTACAGTTGTGTTTCTTGATGGTTTGCTGTGTTTTTGATGGTTTGTTGCTTTCTCAACAACAATAGCAACTGACAACATCCAGACATATGGTTCAGAAATAAAGAATGCCCTCATGGTTTAGAGAATGGTCAAGCACATTGCTTCTAAATAATTTTATTGTAATTTAGTTAAATTCAGTAATGAGGGAAGGACTAATGCAAAGTAGGAGAATCACTAAAGTTGGTATTATGTGGTTTTCTTTATACGTGTGGTTAATTTCCAGAGTACTAAGGAGGTTTTCACTTTTGTTTGAAAGCAGTTTTATTCAGCTGAATAGTTAAATTTTAGAAGATTTTCTAACTTCCTGTATTTGGCCATAGGCAGAAGTTCTACCCTAAAAATATCTTTTTGATAATGCATGCCTATATTCCATTTAGGTCTTCGTTTCTTTCAAATAAATCATTTTATTTTACAAATTTTTTCATTATATATTATGTAAAAGAATTTTTTTCAAACATTCTTGTGTTCCTTGAGGCTCTTCAAATCTTTATGATTGTATTTATATCTGCGTTTTTAGCAATTATACCTAAGTTCTGTGGTTGCTCATTTTCAATTTCATTTCCCAAACTTTACGTCTTTGAACAGGGCAGGTTATATGGTGAAGAATAATAAAATTGAACTGAAATGAAAATTAGTAGTTATCCTCCATCACTGGAATTTTTTCTCAATTTTTTTGGTGTGTGTGTTTTCTGTCTGTAGAAGCATGCTTGCCTTACATGTTGGATACAGAGTTCTTTATAAAAGATGGATCTGAATACTGGCAGTTGACATTCACAAACTTTCTTGCACCCTTTCTTTGTCATTTAACACCATTCCAACTCCTAAAGCCCTAGAAAAAGGCAAGCTTGTAAACAAGAGAAAGTCTCAGTTTTATTGGCTTGCACATTTCCCTTTAGCTCTTCTGCCTTGTGATTCTTTATTATTGTATAGAGTCCTCTACTGTGACTTCCTGCACATTTCATGAGATCTTATATCTGAAGATGTCATAATCTAAAGTATATTATTTATGCTTTTCAGGCTATTTATCTTTAAAATTTAGAAGACTTGAAATGGCACTTCAAACTCCTTACACTGTTTTATTTCCAAATTTTTAATTTTTAATCATGAGAGTTGAAGAAATTATTAGTGGTAGTTTTCACTTTACAATTTTTCTTCTAGGTCTGGGGGTGATTTGAGAGATAATTTCTAGGAAAAAATCCACTTTACTATCTTCAACTGGAAGTCCTGAAACATTTTATATTTTCACAATTAATTTTTGAACTTGGTTCATTGGCACATTGAAAAATAAAAAAATAGAGCTAGAATAGTTTACCTAAGATGGTACAATTACCCAAACAGAAGAAAAATAAACCAGGGTCTTCCCTGGTCATCTCATGCATAATAACATGATATGATTAACCCTTACATAAATGATGAGCCCATCTCTCTCTCTCTCTCTCTCTCTCTCTCTCTCTCTCTCTCTCTCTCTCTCTCTCTCTCTCTCTCTCTCCTCTCTTTCTGTCTTTCTTTTCTTCCCTTCCTTCCTTCCTTCCTTCCTTCCTTCCTTCCTTCCTTCCTCTCTCTCTCTCTCTCTCTTTCTTTCTTTCTCTCTTCTTTTTATTATACTGATTCCTCTTTTGACCATGTAGATGGAAGTTGTGGATAAATACTATGGTTTTATATACTTATTTGGTGGGTCTAAATGAGATTTGAGACAATTATGTTCTATCAGGTAGTTTATTTTTGGGAAGGGAATGGCAGCTTCTTGTATTCACACAGCTACAGGGTATTAAAACTGAACATAATTTAAGCAAAACCAATTCTGACATCAGAGCCCAGCACCTTTAAGCTCTGCTTTGGTTGTGCCTAGTTATACACAATTATTTAAAAATCATGCATCAAGTAAGTTGATAAACCAATGATTAATTTTAAAACATTGGTAAATATCTTACTGAAGTCTACTATTTATTCTCTGTCATTCATTGTAGGGAGTTTTTAAATGAATTTTAAAAACTGTGGAATTTCCCACAAGGACTTTTATGCAGATGCTCTATCATGACTGTATCTGACTCTCATTTTCCCTCTCTCCCTTTAAAATATTTATAGAGTTGAATTTTGCTCATCAAAATTTTATACTTAAATTTAATTAGTTATCTCTAAGGAGTTTAAAATTAAAGCTCTTTTTTAGATAAATCCTCAACATCAAGTTCCAACCAAAACACAACAGTCAAGTGCTACCAAGGAGCACATAAGTGCAGGTCCCAAATGAAAAATACTATTAAATAGTATGATATTCAATCAACTGAATGTTTTGGTGGCATGTGGCATACTTTGGTTCCCCTTAAAATGCTTATTTTTTCTATCCAGTATTTCTGCACATACAAAATCATCATGGAAAACAGAAAAATCCACTTCACATTCCAATTACACTAATGCATACTTTATTTTGAAATGGCATCTTTTGAAAATTATGTAAGAATCATTTCCAAATTCATTTAGAATTCACTGTAGACCAAAGAAAAAGTTATTTTGTTTTTCAAGACAGAGTCCATGAAGAGCCCTGACTCTCTTGGAATTCACTATGTAAACTAGGCTAGCATTGAACTTCAAAGACATCGGCCTGCATCTGCCTCACAAGTGAGTGCTGAGGATAAAGATGGGTGCCCCCACAACTGCCGTCAAAGATCATATATTTGTATATAGTTGTAGGAAATGACTAATGACTTTTTCTTTAATAATAAGTATCAAATTCATCTCAACATTCATACTAAATGAGAGCCATACCACTAAATTAGATCCCCAGCCTAAACTTGTATTTTTTATATTTTTCTTTAATTTTGAGATAGGATTTCACTTAGCTCAGATTCTTTAACTATATAGACAATGGCAAATTTGAACTCTTGATCCTCTTGTCTGCACCTGCTACAGGCAAGGATTGTGGTGTGTACAACCTGATTGATTCATATTCTTTTTCTACTGATATTTAAGTACACATTCCTGCAATGATACTGCATTGTTAGATTCAGTTTATTCTCAATGCATTACAAATACCAACTTTAGAGAATATGCTTGTATATATTAAACATTTAGTCTTCAATTTTTTAATTAATTTTCAAATTCTTGAAAGAAGACAAAAGGAGAAATGATCAAGATGAATCATATTCCATATTAAAATTAATTAAAATATTTGTATAAAGCTCTTGGTAGATGTTGAACATTGCTGATGCTGAGATGTTTCCAGGATTCCCGTGCAATGGCCTGGCTAAGAACTGAAAAGTTTTGGGTTTCTTTTTTATTTTATCTCTTTTTGTTGTTGCTTGTTTGTTTTGGTGATTTCTTTCTTTTTCTTTGCGGGGGGGGGGAGTAGCAAGGTCTCTATACATAGATCTGGCTGTCCTGGAACTTCCTATGTTGACCAGACTATTTTCAACCTCACAGAGATCTGCCTGCCTCCGTCTCCTGAGTGGTGGGATTAAAGGCATATACCACCATTCCTGGCTTCGCCTAGCTTTTTAAGCACCTAGAAAGTTTAGATGCTGAAGATGTGCTCTGTGTATAGGATTTCTTATTATGCAGTTTGTTGGATTCTCTGTGGATACACTTCAACAATTTTTGTTAACTAGTAAAATTAGATCATGTAATGTTTGTGTAGGAAGATTTATCTTGGAGAGTTAAGGGTGCTGGGAGGACTCAACTATGTATGTTCCCTCAATGGTTATTTCAAACCTGCTTATGAAGAGTATTTTGAGTATGTTGTCAACTACTGATGATTTAATATAAAATAACATGGATGAATATATATTTGAGTAAAGTAATCCAAACCTAACACTTTACATTGTTTCCATGAACTTATACTAAGTTTCATTGTATGTATCACTATACAAAAACAAAGATTTAAGGAAATTCCAGAGACATAATTAAGAATAAGATTAAATAATATGAAAGCAACTCCACTGACACCAACAATATAGCAACTTTGACGACTACACAGAGAATTCCAAGTCAGCTCTGGTAAAAACTTTGTCTCAAACAAACAAAGGAGTAGAATTGTCATTCTCAGGAAAGATGGAATTTGAAATCATCATGATGAACAAAATAAGACAAATATTACATAATTCCTCTCATACTAGAATCTAGATTTAAAGACTTGTATATGATATGAAATAGAAGGGACTTTTTTTTTAGAAAACAGGAAAGGATCAATAGAATTAACAGGGAGTGTCTATGATCAAAGTTCCTGTTCAACAAATATAAAAGCATTATAACCTAACATTTAGTACAATGGAAATAAGCTAATAAAACATTTAAGGAAGGAATAATCCAAATCATATATAAAGTCAAAAAAGAATTGGAAATAGGACATATTTGAACCTTGTGGCTTTTTGTTTTTCCATTGTTATCAAAACATCACAAAAATTGTATGAAAAACTGAAATAAGGATTCAATATTTTGTATTAGAATATGTTAATGGTCATATAGGTCCTTCACTTGCTTGGTTAGTGTTACCCCAAGGTATTTTATGTCATTTTTGGCTATTGTAAAGGGTGATGTATCTCTAATTGCCTTCTCAGCTTCTTTGTCCATTGTATATAGGAGGGCTACTGATTTTTTTGAGTTGATCTTGTATCCTGCTATGTTGCTGAAGGTGTTTATAAGCTTTATCAATTCCTGGGTGGAATCTTTGGGTCACTCAAGTATACTATCACGTCATCTGCAAATAGGGAAAGCTTGACTTCTTCCTTTCCAATTTGAATCCCCTTAATCTCCTTATGTTGTCTTATTGCTCTGGCTAGATCTTCAAGTACTATATTGAATAAGTATGGGGAGAGTGGACAGCCTTGTCTCGTTCCTGATTTTAGTGGAATTGCTTTGAGTTTCTCTCCATTTAATTTGATGTTGGCTGTTGGTTTGCTATATATTGCCTTTATTATGTTTAGGTATGTTCCCTGTATTCCTGATCACTCCAAGACTTTTATCATGAAGGGGTGTTGGATTTTGTCAAGTGCCTTTTCTGCATCTAGTGAGATGATCATGTGGTTTTTTTTCTTTGAGTTTGTTTATATGGTGTATTACGTTGATGGACTTTCGTATGTTGAACCACCCTTGCATCCTTGGGATGAAGCCGACTTGATCATGATGGATAATTATTTTGATGTATTTTTGGAGTCTGCTTAACAGTATTTTATTGAGTATTTTTGCATCAATGTTCATGAGGGAGATCGGTCTGTAGTTCTCTTTCTTTGTTGCATCCTTGTTTGGTTTAGGAATCAGGGTAATTGTAGCCTCATAGAAGGAGTTTTGTAATGTCCCTTCTGTTTCTTTTATGTGGAACAATTTAGCGAGTATTGGTATTAACTCTTCTTTGAAGATCTGGTAGAATTCTGCGCGGAAACCATCTGGTCCTGGGCTTTTTTCGGTTGGGAGACTTTTAATGACTGTTTCTATTTCCTTAGGGGTTATTGGACTATTTAAATAGTTTATCTGGTCTTGATTTAACTTAGGTATGTGGGACCTATCCAGAAAATTGTCCATTTCTTTTAGGTTTTCCAGTTTTGTGGAGTAGAGTCCAAAAAACAGACCAAGCTACACAACTGTTACTGATATGTAGAGGGACTAGGTTGGTCCCATACAGGCTCCATAGCTGTTGGTCCAGACTCTGTGAGCGCCTATGAGCTCAGGTTAGTTATTTCTGTGGGTTCTCTTGGTGATAATCTTGACCCCTGGTTTGTACAATCCTTCCTCCCTCTTTTCAACAGGATAACCCATGCTTGGCCCAGTGTGGATGGAGGCTTTCTGATGACAGTTGGGGTATTCACCAATCTGATTACAGGAGATGGCCAGTTCAGGCTACCTATCCACTATTGCTAGAAATCTTAGCTTGGGTCATCTTTTTAGGGTTATGGGATTTTCTCTCATACCATGTTTCCACATGACCTCAAAATAGTCCTCATATCAAGACTTCTCTTTTACTACTCTCCCCCTACATCCAGCACCCAACTCAATCTCTCATGTTCCCATCCCAACATACCCCAGTCTACCCAGGAGATTTCTTCTTTTTCCTCTTCCCTAGAAAATACATTCATCCCCCTTTGGGAACTCCTTGTTACCTAGGCTCTCTGGAGATGTAGATAGTAGCATTGTTATCCTTTACTCTGTAGCTAAAATCCACTTGTGAGTTAATGCATATCATGTTTGTCTTTCTGGCTATAAGTTTCCTCACTTAGGATGATTTTTTCTAGTTCCATCTATTTGCCATCAAATTTCCTTATGTCATTATTTTTAATAACTGAGTAATACTCCAAATGTAGCACATTTTCTTTATCAAATCTCCATTTGAGGGACATCTAGGTTATTTCAGGTTCTGGCTATTATAAATAATGCTGCTATAGTTTATAGTTTATAGTTTAGCAAGTGTCCTTGTGGTATGATTGAACTTTCTTTGGATATACACCCAAGAGTGTTATAGCTGAATTCTAAGGTAGATTGCTTCCTAATTTTCTGAAAAAAAAAAAAAGACACATACTGATTTTGAAAGTGACTGTACAAGTTTGGTCTCCACCAGCAGTGGAGAAATGTTCCCCTTGCTCCATATCCTTTGCAGTAAAAAATGTCTTTAGTGGTTTTGATCTTATCTTTTCTGACTGATGGAAAATAGAATCTCAAAGTTATTTTGATTTGCACTTCCGAGATGGCTAAGAATGATGAACATTTCCTTAATAGTATCTCAGCCATTTCAGATTTTTCTATTAATAATTCTCTGTATTTATCTGTACCCCACTTAATTGGATTATTTGATTTTTTTATGTCTAGTTTCTTGAGTTCTTTATATGTTTTGGATATCAGCCATCTGTTGGATGTGGGGTTTGAGAAGATCTTTTCCCAATCTATAGGCTGCTGTTTTGTATTATTGACAGTGTTCTTTGCCTTGCAGAACATGTTCAGTTTCATCATGTCCCATTTGTTAGTTGGTCTTAGTGTCTGTGCTATTGATATGCTATTCAGGATGTTGTGTCTTATGCTAATGCATTCAAGGCTATTTTCCACTTTCTCTTCTGTCAGGTTCAGTGTAACAGGATTGATGTTAAGGTTTTTGATCCACTTGGACTTGAGTATTGTGCAGTGTGATATGGATTTATTTGCATTCATCCATCTGCCAGCATCCATTAATCCCAGCACTGTTTGTTGAAGATGCTCTCTTTTTTTCATTGTATAATTTTGACTTCTGTGTCAAAACTCAGTTGTTCATTTGTGTCTGTGTCTTGGATTCAATTTCATTGATCCACTTGTCTGTTTTTATTCCAATACCATGATGTTTTTATTACTATTATTCAAGCTCTGTAGTAGAGCTTGAAGTCAGGGATGCTGATAGCTCTAGGGGCTTTTTTTAATGTACAAGATTTTTTTAGCTATCCTTGGTTTTTTGTTTGTCCATATGAAGTTAAGCATTATTCTTTCAAGTTCTATAAAGCATTGTTTTGGAATTTTGACAGGGAATGTGTTGAATCTGTAGATTGCTTTCCATAGAATGTCCAGTTTTATTATGTTAATCCTACTGATCCATGAGAATGGGAGATCTTTCTATCTTCTGATATCTTCTCCAATTGCTTTCTTCAAGTACTTGCTTAGTTAGAGTTATTCCAAGTTTTATGTATTATTTTGGTGATTGTGAAGGTTGTTGTTTCCCTGTTTTCTGTCTCAACCCATTTATCATTTATATATACTAGGGAATTGATTTTTAATTAATGTTGTATCCAATCACATAGCTAGAAGTATTTATCAGCTGTAGGATTACCCTGGTATAATTATTGGGTCACTTATGTATATTATCAGATCATCTGCAAATACCTATAATTTTATTTCTTCCTTTCCAATTCATATCCCCTTGATCTTTTTGTTGTTGTATTGCTCTAGCTGAGTACTATATTAAATAGATACAGAAAGTCTTGACAGCCTTGTCTTATTCCTAATTTTCATGGAGTTGCTTTGACTGTCTCTCCACTTAATTTGATATTAGCTGTCAGCTTGCTGTATATTGCTTCTATTATCTTTAGTTATGTTCTTCATTGTAGCCATGATCTCTCCAAGACCTTTATCATGAAGGGGTGTTGGATTTTGTTGAAGACTTTTTCAGCACCAAATGATCATGTGTTTTTTTTTTTCAGTTTGTTTATATGGTAGATTACATTGATAGATTTTCATATGTTGAGTGATCCCTTCATCTCTGGGATGAAGCCTACTGAATCATTGTAGATGATTTTCCTATGTGTTCTTGGCTTCAGTATTTGAGTATTTTATTGAATATTCTGCATCAATGTTCATCAGGGAAATTGGTCTGTTATTCTCTTTCTTTATTGAGTCTTTGTGTGGTTTGAGTAGCAGGGTGAGTGTGGCCTCATAAAAGAAATTTGGCAATGTTCCTTCCGTTTCTATTTTGTGTAATAATTTCAGGGGTGTTAGTATTAGCTCTTACTTGAAATTCTGGTAGAATTCTGTAGTGAAACAATCTGAACCTGGGCCTTTTTGATTGCGAGACTTTTAATGACTCCTTCTATTACCCTAGAGGTTATTGGTCTTTTGGCATTCTTTATCTTTTCTTGATTTAATCTTGGTATGTGGTACCTCTCAAGAAATTTGTCCATTTCTTTTAGGTTTTCCAAGTTTGTGGAATATAGGTTTTTAAATATAACCTAATCATTGTCTATATTTCCTCTGAGTCTGTTGTTATGACCCTTTTTAATTTCTGATTTTGGTAATTTGGATATTCTCTCTCTCTGGCTTTGTTTGTTTGTTTGATTTTTAGACAGGGTTTCTCTGTGTAGTTTTGGTGTGTGCCTGAATCTTGCTTTGTAGACCAGGCTGGACTCGAACTCCCAGAGATCCATCTGGCTCTGCCTCCTGAGTGCTGGTATAAGGTGTTAGCCACCACCCAGCTTTTACTTAGTTTGGATAAGGGTTTGTCTATCTTATTGATTTTCTCAAAGCATCAACTCTTTGTTTATTGGTTATTTGTATTATTCTCTTTGTTTCTATTTTAGTGATTTCAGACCTTAGTTTGATTATTTCCTGCCTTCTACTCCTCCCTGGTGTATTTGTTTATTTTTGTTCTAGAGCTTTCAGGTGTGCTGTTAAGTTAATAATGTGAGATTTCTCCAAATTCTTTATTCAGTCACTTAGTGCTATAAAATTTCCTCTTAGCACTGCTTTCATTGTTTCCCATAAGTTTGAGTATGTTGTGCATTCATTTTCACTGAATTCTTGGAAGTCTTGATTTTCTTTATTTCTTCTTTTACCATTGACAATTCAATGGAGAGTGATACATTTTCCTTTAGTTTGTAGACTTTCTCTAGTTTGTGTTGTTGAACTCCAACTTTAACCCATGATGATCTGAAAAGATTTAGAGAATGATTCAAATTTTGTTGTACCTATTGAGATTTGCTTTATCACCAAGTATGTAATCAATTCTAAATATGTTCCATGAGGTAATGGGAAGGTTTAGTCTTTTGTGCTTGGGTAGATGTCTGTTAGATCCATTTGAGTCATTGCATCTGTTAGTTTCCTGATTTCTCTGTTTAGTTTCTGTCTAAATGATTTTTCCATTGGTGATAGTGGATATTGAAGTCTCCCACTATTACTCTGTGGGGTTTGATGTGTAATGTTAGCTTTAGTAATAGTTCTTTTACAAATACGGGTGCCCTTTTGTTTGGGACATGGATGTACAGAATTGAGATTTCATCTTAATAGATTTTTCCTTTGATGAGTATGTAATGTCCTTTTGATTGATTTTATTCTGAAATCTATTTTGTTACATATTAGGATAGCTACTCCAGTTTGCTTCTTAGGTCCATTTGAATTGAAAATATTTTTCTACCTCTTTACTCTGAGATAATATTTGTCTTTGATTTTCACTTATGTTTCTTTTATTCAACAGAAGGATTGATTCTGTTTTCTTATCCATTCTGTTAGCCTGCATTTTTTATTGGCAAATTGAATACAATAATGTTAATGGACAGTGATTACTTGTCATTAATTCCTATTTACCAGGGGCCATGGGAGTACACAGCAAGTGACAACTAGTATTTGATAAGTTGACTCACCAGACATAAAACTAACTCCCTGATTTGGAGCCCCACCTGGCAATGCTGTGGCATCACTGTTTGTGGAAATCTGTTGTTTTCTGTCTGTAACTTTCTCATGTGCCAACATTTTACCTCCCTAAAAGAACAGCTGTGGGGTTCCTTCCACATCCCATTGGCATTGTGTTTTACATCTTTGGTCGTATTATAGTTGTGGATGGTCAGGTTATGATTTCTATTTCAGCTGTATAATTTTGATGTATAGAAACAATACTAGGATATTTTACATTACTCCGACTGAAATGGGATTCTCAGTTACAAAGACAGCCTTTTACACAGACATCTAACATTAGACTTCAGAGCAGATTCAAAGCAGGTTGGTTGCCCCTAGAGACAAATACATGAGGTCATTTTTCCAGGTGTTGCTTTTTTATTCAAGGTCAGAGCTTGAAGCAACATTAGACATAACTTCCTTCGTATCTGACATTTTGCATGTAGTCCCAGCCTCAATTGATGCTACAGGCTCAAAGTTCAGCCAGCTGTTTACTTACTGTCTGGGATCCCTCATCAACTTAGAGCTATGTGCATGGGTCAATATGACTTTACTAGCCTAAGAAAAACTATGTAACTTATCTTGTGTTTTCAGAATGGATGGGTTCCTGAAAATATAAGTTATAATTGTCCAGAGTTTAGCTGTGAGACAGCAACAATGACAATGTGGAGAGAGAGAGAGCTCTGTAGAGAGTGTGAGAGGTGCTGTAGAATGTGAGTAAAGTGTGTGTGTGTGTGTGTGTGTGTGTGCGCGCGTGTGTGTATGCTGAGTGAGAGATGAAGAAGGAGTAGAAGATGAAGAAGAAGAAGCATGAGAGAAGTGTGAGGAAGTAAGTAGGTAAAAGAATGAGTGAGTAGAGTGAATGAATAATGTAGAAGTATGTTTGTGTAAGTATGAGAGAGAGAGCTATGTGAAAGAGCTGCTGCTACTTAAAGGCACTGTGCTTAGGAACTATATAAAGTCCTGTATGATGAGAGAGCTATGCAAATGAGATGGTTAGCTGTGGCTGTGTGAAGATTTGTAACTGTGTGGAGGCAAGGATGATGAAGCTGTATAGAAAAGAAATGTAGAAGAGAAATGTATGTAAAAGAAAGATATTTAGCCAAGTGAAAAGGCTTATCTATGCAAAGATATATAGCTGTATGCAGTGATGTGAAGCTATGTAGCTGTGTGGAGACAGGAAGAGTCAGAGACCACTTTTAAGATGAAGTAAAAGAGAAAATTATCATCAGAAAGCATGTGTCTTTCTTTATTTCACCAATCATAGATTAAAACTTATTCCTAATACCCCCAGATAAAAAAAAATTCCTATCCCTCACTACTCTGAGGCATTCCTTTTATTACCCTGAGTGGATCATGGGAGCTGGTCTCTCATGACCCACAATACCTGTTATTTGCTGTTGTTGTTGCTGATGATGTTTGTGGTATTGTTGTTGTTGGTGGTGGTGGTAGTGGAGGTGGTGTGTGTGTGTGCGTGTGTGTGTGTGTGTGTGTGTGTGTGTGTGTGTGTGTCTTTTCCTTCTTTGGGTTTTGCTGGTGTGAGATTATCTAATGCCTTTGTTTTAATGTGTGGAGCTAACTTCCTTGTGTTGGAGTTTTACTTCTAATGCTTTCTGTATAGCTAGATTCTTTGATAGGAATTGTATAAATTTTGCTTTGTCATGAAATATTTTGTTTTCTCCAATTTTGTGATTGAAAGTTTTGAAGGGTATAGTAGTATGGGCTGGCAATTATGGTCTCTTAGTGTCTGTCCTGGCTCTTCTGGCTGTTAAAGCCTCCATTGTAAAATTGAGGGTGATTCTGATAGGTCTACCTTTTTGGGGGCTTTTTCTCTTTCATATTTTATTATTTTTTCCTTATTCTGTGTGTTTAGTGTTGTGATTATTATGTGTCAAGGAGTCTTTCTTTTCTGTTCCAAACCACTTGATCTTTAGGTTGGGAATTTTTTTCTATGATTTTGTTAAATATATTCATGTGCCTTTGAGCTGGAATTCTTTTCCTTCCTCTATTCCTATTATTCTTAGGTTTGGTCTTTTCATGGTCTCCCAGATTTCTGGGATGAGTTGTGTTAGAAATCTGTTTTATTTAACATTTTATTTAAGCAATGAATCTGTTTCTTCTATTGTATCTTCAATGCCTGATATTCATTCCTCCATCTCATATTCTGTTGGTGATACTTGCATTTGTAGCTCCTGTTCACTTTTCTGTATTTTTCCTTCTCAAGATTCTCTCAGTTTCTGTTTCCTTTGCTGCTTCTCTTTCCATTTTTAGGTTTGAGCCATCTCCTTCATCTGTTTTTTTTTTCTTCACTTTCTTGGCATTATTTAAGGGATTTATTTATTTCTTCCATTTTTTGCTTGTCTTTTCCTTTACTTCTTTTAGGGGGTTTTTCCTTTCTTATTTAAGGGTATCTGTCATCTTCATAAATTTATCTTTAATGTCATTTTCTTGTGCTTCAGTTGTGTTGGAATGTTCAGGTTTGCTGTTGTAGAATGGCTGTCTTCTGGTGGTGCCATATTGCCCTTTCTATTATTGAATATGTTTTTACTCTGGAATTTAGGCATCTGCATTTGGAGTGATTACAGGTCTTGCTGCAGATTTCTGAGTTTGTCTTTGGTGGATGTTTTGTTCCTTTGTTTCTGTTTCCTCTCTTATCTTCTTGCCCAAGTGACCAAGGGTTCTGGTGACTGGTAAGCATTCAGGTCCACTAGCATATCTCCCCTGATGTTTGTGGGGCCTTGGGTGTATAGATTCTGCCTTGCTTACCATAAATTATTTTCCCAAAGTTCTAGTCCAGAATATCAACACCAGTGGAGAAGTTTGGTTTTGCTCTGATTGGTGTGGGATGTATATGGGTCTATGGCATCTGCTGGAGTTGTGGGAAAGGGTTGACCACAGGGAAGATGTTGAGGTGGGTGGGGTTGGGTGACAGAGTAGGTCTTAGGGGAACAGAACCTAGAGGCTGGTGGAAGTCCAAGTGTCAGACAGATCACTCACCTGCTGACCAGCATCTGGGGAAGGAAACCTTTTTTTTTTGTCTCTACTAGCAACAGCTATATCCACCGTACACCATGCCTCACAGGTTGCAGAAACCTCTGTGTAATTTGGCAGGAATATGCCATGCTGTGCTGAAGCCTGAATGCTACAGTGTCTCGCAGCCCACGAGAAATGAAGCAGGAACCTGTTTTTGGCTCTGTTTAGAATCACTTATTAAGTATTTTTAGGTTTCAGGTAGAAACGCGAACCAATATGTTGGGCACCAAGTATAGCTGAAAGTTTTCCTGTGTCCCACCTGGTGTGCAGCTTCTCAGACCCAAATAAGCACACAGAGGCTTACTTTAATTATGAACTGTATGGCCATTACCTCAGGCTTATTACTGACTAGCTCTTATACTTAAATTAACCCATAATTCTTATCTACATTGAGCCATGTGGTTTGGTACCTTTTCTCAGTTCTACTTTGTCATCTTGCCTCCTCTGGTCTGGCTGGAGACTCCTGATTCAACCCTCCTCTTCCCAGAATTCTCCTTATCTGCTTATCCCACCTATAATTTCCTGCCTGGCTCCTTGCCAATCAACATTTTATTTATCAACCATCAGACCAACACATATTGACATCATACAGAACAATATTCCACAGCAATTTCCCTTCTTTCTTCCCTCGCTCCAAACTGTCCCATATACTCCCTCCTTCTCTTTCCTTCTGTTTCTCTTTGCCTTTTTTTCATGCATTGTTGTTGTTATTGTTATTGTGTATGTGTGTGTGTATTCTTAAATGCATAAGTACAGCCTGCTCAGTCTGTATAATTAATTGAATATATCATTTTAGGGCTTGCCACTTTCTATTGGAAAACCAAGTAGTAGGCCTTTCCCTAGGGAAGATTATTCCTCCAGCTCACAGCATTCCTCAATTGCCTATTGTAGCTGGAGTTATCTCTAGTCCCGCCTAGGCCAGCAACCACAAAGACTCAAATAAGCACACATATGCTTATATTATTTAAACTGTTTGGCCTAATGGCTCAGGCCTCTTGCTATCTAGTTCTTATATCTTAAAATTAACCCATTTCTATAAATCTATACCTTGCCATGTGGCCTGTGGCTTACCGGTATCTTACATGTTGCTTCTTATCATGGTGGTAGCAGTGTTACCTGACCCAGCCTTCCCCTTCCCAGAATTCTCCTCTCTCTTTGTCCCACCTACACTTACTTACTTCCTGGCTACTGGCCAATCATTATTTTATTTATCAATCAACAGAGCAACACATTCAGAGCATCCCTAGCAGCCTACAGTTTTTTTTTATATATATATAGGTTGAGGCTCCTTGACTTTCCTCTATCCACATTAGCATGTCTATTGTTGTTGTCCTTGTTCAGCTCATAATTAGGTGATCAGATTTCTAAGACCATAGGGGTGTAGCTTCTGACATCCCCAGAAGACAAAATGTCACAGTAAACACCTAGATCCATTGGTTGTTACAGGTTTTTTGTCCTCTCTTCAGCAATGTTCCCTAAGCTTTTAGTATGGGAATTATGGGAATGTTTTGTGGATGTATCCACTGGGACTGGGTTCCATAACTCTTCCTTTTCATTGGCTGTACTTCTCTGTCAATTGCCATGAGAAGTTTCCTTGATAAAGGGTGAAGACTATATGTGGTTGTAAGGACAAATGTTTATAATGTAGTTAAGAATTATACTACTGTAGTAAGTGGCAGCTTTTAGTATCTCCTCTAATACTTACAGCTTCACTAGCCCTAGGTAACTGGCTACATTTCCCATACCAGGAATGAATTCCCTTTTGTTGACTGGGTTTTAAGTCCAATTGGAGAGTTGTTTCTTACTGCTAAAATATCTGTATCACCATTGCACCCTTAGGGTTATCTTGGAATGCTGGTCATTGTTGAATTTCATAGGCATCACAGCTGGATAATACCTTGGTTGCATCCCTCCTTTGAAAGGTTTCATGACACATTCTGGTACCAGGAAAGTTATTCAGGTTAGTTTCCATTCTGGGTCCTCTGGACCCTCTGTCTAAAGTTTATGGTGTCTTCAGCAATAGCGCCTTAACTTCCACCTCTTAGGAGAAGCCAAGAACAGTAACAAGAGCCTATAATGTTTTGGGAGTGTCTTAGACAAGACTGACCAACAACTTAAAAAGAGAGCTTCTCATGTCTGATGTATTTTTCTTTTGCTTTGATTCAGGGGTATTTGGTTCTTGGGGAGAACATGGTCATCTCAGATGTGAAAATTTCATTGAAACCATATATGTATATTAATACACTGACTTTATGTATTATAGATATTTTAGGTATGCAATTAATAGTGATTCCTTGTGACTTTCCCCATATCCTTACTGATATTTACTCCTTCTTCCTCCATATTTATCTTTTTATTTCCTAATGAGTGCCACTCCCCATTTTTCCCATTCCTCTAATCAGATCTTATCCTGTTGTCCTGTCCCCATCTCTACTGCTACATCACCCTGGCAAATTGCCCCTTTTTACTGTACTGGTTTCTGTTTAGTCAAGGATATGTACTCAGATCTGAAGATCTGGAGCTAGAGCCTCAGATGATCAACACCTTTTGCCATTCTGTGTCTGAGTTACCTTACTCACTATGATCTTTTCTAGTTTTACCAAATTTACCTGAAAATTCACAATTTCATTTTTCTTTACAGATGAATAATACCACATTTTCGCTATCCATGCCTGAGTTGAAGGACATTTAGGTGTGGTGAAATTTTATTTGTGCTTCAATAAATAAAGCTTGCTTGGAGATCAGAGGACAAAGGCCAGCCATTATAAGTGAACAAAGAATTCAGGCAGTGGTAGCACATGCCCTTAATCCTATCACTTAGCAGGTAGGATCTCTGTGTGTTCAAGGCTACACTGGAAACAGAGCCAGTTGTAGTGGCACATGCCTTAAATCCAACAACAGTTAACCATGGAGGTTCAGAGGTCTGTACAGACAGACGGAAAGTGACAGAGCTGTGTAGGAAGAGGAAGTGATATAGCTGGACAGAGCAAATCATATGGGAAAAAAAGCAAGTCATATGTGCTTGGGTAGACAGGAAGTAACTCACATTTGGAAGCTTCAGAGTTTGTGAGGTAAGGTTGGCTGGTGACTTTCCCTATTTCCCTGATCTCTCTAAAGATTTCACCCTGATATTTGGCTCCGTGTTTTATTATTTAATAAGACTATTTAGAAATTCATCTACACTTAGGTTATTTCCCTTTCCTGGTAATGTCAATAGAGCATCAATGAACATAGCCTAGCAAGTAACTTTAGAATAGGGTTCTAAGACTGTGTGAATAAATATGCCAAAAATGTAGTACATCTGACCACATAATAGATTTATGTTTAGCATTTTGAGAATTCTCCACAGTAATTTCCAGAGTAAATGCACCAGGTTGTAATCCCACTAAGATTAAATTAGGGTTTCTGTTTCCCTACACTGTGCCCAACATTCATTGTAGGTTGTTTGGCTATTCTTTGTCATTCTGACTAGAGTAAATAAAATAGCAAACTAGTTTAGATCTGCATTTTCCTAATTGCTAGGCACAACGAACAACTTTAAGATAGTTCATATCCATTAATTTTGGTCTTTTGAGAATTCTCTTTTTAGCTCTCAGGTGCATTTTTAACACATTTTGTTCTTGTTATTTTGATTCTTTGTTTTGAGTTATGTATATATTTTTGCATATTAATTCTTTTTCATATTTGTAGCAGGGAGTGATTCTCTCCCATTTTGTTCCTCTTCACCAAGGTAATTGTTTCTTTAGTTGTACAGAAGCTTTTGAGTTTTATGAAGTCTCCCTTGTCAATTATTGGATCTAGTCCTTTGACAAATGGAATCCTCTTCAGGAAGTTCTTTCTAACACCTGTCTCTTATAAGGGTACTACCTGTGGTTTTTTTTTTTTTTAGCTGTTTCAGTGTTTCATGTTTTATGTTTAAGTCTATGCTCTCTTTGGAATTACTTTTTGTCGTGTTAGATAATGGATCTAATTTCATTCTTCTGAATGTAGATATTCAGCTTTCTTAACACAATTAGTTGAAGGTGCTTCTTTTCTCCAGCATAGGTTTTCACTGATTATGTCAAATAATAAGTGGCTTAAGTTATGTGTGCTCATATTTGGTTCTTACATTGTATTCTATTGGTCTATATGTCTATTTTTTCTTTTTTTATTTTATAATTTAATTTAATTTTACGTATTAGCTACAAATTCCCCTGCCCACTGCCCCCCGTCTTCCCCCCAACTCACCCTCATTCTCATCTCTTCCAGGGTAAAGTCTCCCCTGGGGATTCAGCTCAACCTGGTAGATTCAGTCCAGGCAAGTCCAGTCCCCTCCTCCCAAGCTGAGCCAAGTGTCCCTGCATAAGCCCCAGGTTCCAAACAGCCATCTCATGTTTTAAGGACAGGTCCCGGTCCCACTTCCTGGGTGCTTCTCAAACAGTTCAAGCTAATCAACTGTCTCACTTATCCAGAGGGCCTGATCCAGTTGGGGGCTCCTCAGCTATTGGTTCATATTTCATGTGTTTCCATTAGATTGGCTATTTGTCCCTGTGCTTTTACTAAACTTGGTCTCAACAATTCTGGCTCACACAATACATCCTCTTTCAGGCCAATTGTACTCCTGGAGCTCCACATGTGGCCTGGCCCTGGATCTCTGTATCTGCTTCCATCAGTCATTGGATGAGATTTCTAGCATGACTTAGGGTGTTTGGCCATCCTATCACCAGAGTAGGTCAATTCGGGCTTTCTCTTGACCATTGCCAGTAATCTATTGTGGAGGTATTTTTGTGGATTTCTGTGGACCTCTCTAGCACTTTGATTCTTCCTATTCCCATGTGGTCTTCATTTATCATGGTCTCTTATTCCTTGTTCTCCCTCTCTGTTCTTGATTCCTTGTTCTCCCTCTTGTTCAGCTGGGATCTCCCACTCCCCTAAGCTCTCTTTCCCTCGATCCTTGCCCTTCATTACCCCCACTCAGGTTGTTCATGTAGGCCTCATCCATTTCTCTGTCATTGGGCAATCCCTGTGCTTCTTGGGGTCCCATTTTCTAGATAGCCTCCCTGGAGTTGTGAGTAGCAGTCTATTCATCTTTGTTCCACATCTAGTATCCTCTTTCAGTGAGTTCATACCATGTTTGTCTTTCTGAGTCTGCGTTACCTCACTCAGAATGATTTTTTCCAGATCCATTCTTTGGCCTGTTGCACACCTCATGATGTCATTGTTTTTCTCTGCTGGTATTCCATTTTGTATATGTACCACATTTTATTTATATATTCTTCAGTTGAAGGGCGTCTAGGTTGTTTCCAGGTTCTGGGTATTACAAACAATGCTGATATGAACATAGCTGAGCAAGTGCTCCTGTGGTATGACTGAGCATTCCTTGGGGATATGCCCAAGACTGGTATAGCTGGATCTTCCCAATTTTCTAGGAAAGCGCCATATTGATTTCCAAAGTGGTTGTACAAGCTTGCATTCCCACCAGCAGTGGAGGAGAGTTCCCCTAGTTCCACATCTTCTCCAGCATAAGCTGGAGTTGTTTTGATTTGCATTTTCTTGATGATTAGGGATGTTGAGCAATTCCTTAAATGACTTTCAGCCATTTGATTTTCCTCTGTTGAGAATTCTCCGTTTAGTTCTATAGCCCATTTCTTAATTGGACTGTTGGGCATGTTGATGACTAAATTCTTGAGTTCCTTATATATTCTGGATATCAATCCTCTGTCATATGTGGGTTTGGTGAAGACCTTTTCCCATTCTGCAGGCTGTCGCTTTGCCTTGTTGACCATATACTTTGCTCTACAAAAGCTTCTCAGTTTCAAGAGGTCCCATTGATTGATTGTTTGTCTCAGTGTCTGTGCTACTGGTGTTATATTTAGGAAGTGATCTCCTATGCCAATATGTTCAAGACTACTTCCTACTTTCTCTTCTTTTTTAAAAAATATATTTATTTATTTATTATGTATAAGCACCAGATCTCATTACAGGTGGTTGTGAGCCACCATGTGGGTGCTGGGAATTGAACTCAGGACCTCTGGAAGAGCAGTCAGTGCTCTTAACCTCTGAGCCCTCTCTCCAGCCCCCCTACTTTCTCTTCTATCTATCAGGTTCAGAGTAACTGGATTTATGTTGAAGTCTTTGATCCACTTGGACTTAAGTTTTGTGCATGGTGACAGATATGGATCTATTTGCAAAATGTCCCCGTCCTCTCTAGCTGCCCAGGGGACTCATAGTTGCCTCGGCAAATCCCAAAAGCACCAGTAGCTACCCCAAGCCCTAGTTCCTGGCAGGCAGGGTTTGTGCTTTCAAAGGCCAAGTGTTTAATGAAGGTACTTTTATTTATGGCTGGCCTGAACAGTCTCTCAGCCGGGAGGGAATTTTGTCTGTGCTGCATTTGTATCATAGGGGGAGTTGCCGAGAAATTTCTTTAGCATCCAAGTTTTTGAGGACTGCTGTTCAAGTGATGTAGTTGGAGTGGAGAAGGAACAAAGAAATCTGCAACTGGTTGTGTTCAATTAGTTGTAAACACCACTACCCTCAGACCAACCCTCTAGGGAGGACTCCTCAGCAGGGTCTAGAGGGAAGTTAGAGGTAAAATTGTTAAGAGAGGGATAAAGATGGGCAGGCGCGGACTCCTGGGGATTGTTAGGTTTAAAAGTCATGAGCGTTCCTTCTTCCATAGAGCACAGGTCGAGATATGAGGGACAGACCGAAGGCTCTCGAGAAAGTGCTCTGGGGTTTTAGGGCAGGTAGAGGGGGAGTAAAAGGCTTCTTTTAAGATTTTTTCTCCTATATTAATAAGCTCTAGTATGTCAGGGGAATATTTATAGACCCTAAGAATGTCATTAATAAAAAAAAAGGCTTTAAGGTCTTTTTTCTTTACCCTAGTTCCTTGTATCTTGAAAGACTCATTTAGGCCAGAATGAATAAATCCTGTGATGAAGTTGCCTGTCCCATGGCTTGTCACTTTCTTACCTGCATTGTCAGCACTCTCCTTCGGGATTGCGTCCTGAACCAGGCAATTTCAGGGAAATCCAACTTCACCAAGCCCTTGGTCTTCCTCCAGGAAGTTCTGACCCTTAAGAAGTGGTTTCATCCATGTTGGGTGCCAGTTGCCTCGCCTGCAGGGTTACAATGGGTTCTCGACCACCCTAAGGAGGGAATGTAGGGACAGGAGATACAAAGGAAAATACACCAAGTCTATATTCTAATCAAAGTGCAACTTTATTTTCTTCCAGAAGGGTTTATATAGTTCCTGCAGGGTGCTGGGAGCAAGAAGCTGTCATCTGCATAAGGTGAGGCAAGCTAACAGGATGTTTATATAGGATGTTTACAGGGTGAATGGGTCAAGGGCTCTGACTCAATGTCCTGTTGCTAGGCAACCTGACTGTAAGATGATCTAGTTCCCTGTCTTATCAGGGGTCTGTATTTTTCCACTAACTAGAGATTATGTCCTTGTCCCTGACAGGGGCCTAGCCATGGATCTCTGTGTCCAGATCCCACAGTCGTTGAATGGGGTTTCTAGCATGACAATTAGGGTGTGTGGACAACCCATCACCAGAGTACGTCAGTTCCGGCTGTCTCTCGACCATTGCCAGCAGTCCATTATGGGGGTATCTTTGTGGATTTCTGTGGGCCTTTATAGCACTTTGTTTCTTCCTTTTCTCATGTGATCTTCATTTACCATGGTCTCCTATTCCTTGTTCTCCCTCTCTGTTCTTGATTCAGCTGGGATCTCCTGCTCCCCCAAGCTCTCTTTCTATCGACCCTCGTCCTTCATTACCCCACTCATGTCCAGGCTCTTCATGTAGATATCATCCATTTCTCCATCATTGGGCAATCCCTGTGTCTTTTATGGGGTCCTGTTTTCCAGGTAGCCTCCCTGGTGATGTGAGTAACAGTCCAATCATCCTTGGTGCACATCTAATATCCTCCTATGAGGGAGTACATACCTTGTTTGTATTTCTGAGTCTGGGTTACCTCACTCAGAATGATTTTTTCTAGATCCATCCATTTGCCTGCAAACCTCATTATGTCATTGTTTTTCTCTGCTGGTATTCCATTGTGTATATGTACCACAATTTATTTATCCATTCTTCAGTTGAAGGGTATCTTTGTTGTTCCCAAGTATTGGCTATTACAAACAATGCTGATATGAACATAACTGAGCAAGTGCTCTTATGGTATGACTGAGCATTCCTTGGGATATGCCCAAGACTGGTATAGCTGGATCTTGGGGGAGATTGATTCCCAATTTTCTAAGAAAGTGCCATATTGATTTCCAAAGTGGTTTACAAGCTTGCATTCCCACCAGCAGTGGAGGAGAGTTCCCCTAGCACCACATCTTCTCCAGCATAAGCTGTCTTCTGTGTTTTTGATCTTAGCCATTCTGACAGGCATAATAACATGGTATCTCAGAGTTGTTTTGATTTGCAATTTCTTGATGATTAGGGATATTGAGCAATTCCTTAAATGTCTTTCAGCCATTTGATTTTCCTCTGTTGAGAATTCTCCATTTAGTTCTATAGCCCATTTCTTAATTGGACTGTTGGTCATTTTGATGTCTAAATTCTTGAGTTCCTTATATATTCTGGATATCATTCCTCTGTCAGATGTGGGGTTGGTGAAGACCTTATCCCATTCTGCAGGCTGTCACTTTGCCTTAATTTGCTTCTCCTGCCTTATTGCTCTAGCTAGTGCTTTGGGCAAATTATTGGAAAGAGTTGGGGATAGTTGGCAGTTCCATTAATTTATGTCTTCACTTGGATTATTTCAATGTTTTCTCTAATTAAGATGATAATGGCTTTGTTTTTTCTCATATATACCATTTATTGTATTGGGGTATGTTCCTCTAGTTCTACATTTTCTATGACCTTTATTGTGAAGGTATGTTGAATTTTGTTAAAGCACTTTTTTTGTATCTATTAAAATGTCTATGTGATTTTTGTCTCTAAATGCATTCATTTTCCTTATTACATTTACTGCCTTGTACTGCATTTCAGAAATAAAACTATTTATTCATGGTGGATAATCTTATTGATATGTCTATATTCTGTTCTGTAGTATGGTATTTAGCAGTTTCCAATCTATGTTCATGAGGAATATTGGCCTGTAGTTTTATCCTTTTATTGTATTTTTATTTGGTGTGATTATTAGTATAATACTGACTTCATAGTAGGAGTATGAGAATGCTCCTTCTGTTTCTATTTTTTAAAATAGTTTTAAGAGAATTGACTAAAGAACTTCAAAAGTCTGGTAGAATTTTTCTGTCAATCAATTTGTCCCTGCAAGTATTTCTTTAGCTGGAAAGCCTTTTATTGCTATTTCAATCTCATTGTTTTTAAAATATGTGTTTAGTGTGTTGGCATTCTCTTGGTTCAATTGTGGTGGTTTAACTAAGCCTCGAAATTCATCCATCTCTTTTATGTTTTTCAAATAACAAAGTATGGATTTTGAAGCATTCTCTTATAATATTCTTATGTTCTTTTGTGCCTGTTGTAACGTTTTCTTGCTCACTTTTTATGCTGTTAATTATGTTATCTCTTTCTTTCCTTTGGGTACTTGCACAAAGGACATGCAAATCTTGTTTATGTTCCCAAAGAACTAGCTATCTGATTCACTGATTTATGTATTGTTTTCTTTGTTTCATTAATTTCCTCTCTGTTCTTTATTATTTCTTGCAGTTTAGAGGGTTAGGATTTATATGGTTCTTTCTTCCCCCACATTTTTTACTTGAATCATTAAGTCATTTATTTGTGCTCTTTCTGATTTTTTAATGTAGGCTCTTAGAACTATAATTTTTTCTAATAGTACTGCTTTCAACGTGTCTCAGAGACTGTGTCTTATGTTGTCAGTTTTATTTAGTTACAGGAAGTATTTAATATCCATCTAGATTTCTTATTTGACTGATTCATCATTCATTGATGAATTGTTTAATACCCAGGACATCATAGTGCTGGAGAAGTATCTGAGAGTTCTACATGTAGATCCAGAGCTGGCTCAGGCTTTTGAAATCTCAAAGACCATTCCCTGTGAATCACTTCCTCCAACAAGGCACACATACTTCAAGAAGTCCATTCTTTCTAACCTTCCTAAGTAGAGCCACTCTCTGGTGAATAAGCATCCAAGTATATGAGTTTATGTAGTCCATTCTTATTCAAACCACCACAATGAGTTTGTGTATTTACTAGAAATTTGTTACTGTCAATTTTGGGCTTTATTGTACTGTGGTTGGACAGGACAAATGAAGTTATTTCAGCCATTCTGAATTTGTAAAGATTTGTTTTTTTGTTACAGGATACGATTTGTTTTAGAAAACCTTCCATGTGCTGCCAAGTAGAATATGTATTCTCCGGTGATTTGGTGCAATATTCTGTAGATGCCTGTTAAGCCCCTTTGACATATGATATCATTTAATTCAGATTTTCTCTATCTTTTTCCAGATAATCTGTGTATGGTGAAAAGTGGAGTATTGGAATCACCTAGTCTTAAAGAGTTGACGTTGATCTGTGTTTTTAAATCCAACAAAACATTTTTTTTATTTTTAATGAAAGGTTACACTCAGTTGGGGCATATATGTTCAGGATAGTAATGTCTTCTTGGTTAACTGTTCCCTCAATTAGAATGAATTGTCCCTCTTTATCTCTTCTCATTAGTTTGAGTTTGATATTTGGATAGTAACCCTTGATTTCTTCTTTGTACAATTTGATTGGTTTAATTTCATCCATCTTTTTACTCTAGTGAAGATGGCAGTTTTTATAGTATTCATCTTAGTGATCCATGAATATGGGTGGTCTTTCCATCTTCTGGTACTTTTTTCAATTTCTTTTATCAGTTTCTTTAAATTGACATTACACATGTATCTCACTTTCTTGGTAAGGTTTTATTTCAATATATTTTTGAAGTTATGAATGGGATTTGTTCTCTGATTCCTTTCCTTCTGTGTTTGTTGTTGGAATATAGCATTGGTCTTCAACCTTCCTAGTGCTGTAACTTTAATGCAGTTCCTCATGTTGCGGTGATCTCAAAACATAAAATTATTTTGTTGCTACTTCATGCAGGATGCCTGATATGTGACTTTTATGAAAGAGTTGTTTAACCATCAAAGAGGTCATGACCAACACATTGAGAACCACTGGTATGCAGAAAAGCTACTGATTTTGAGGAACTAATTGTGTATCTTACTGAATTCCTAAATATGCTTATCTCCTTTAGATTTCTGGTAGTATCTTTTTTTTTTTGGTTTTTTGAGACAGGGTTTTTCTGTATAGCTTTGTGCCTTTCCTGGAACTCACTTGGTAGCCCAGGCTGGCCTTGAACTCACAGAGATCTGCCTGGCTCTGCATCCCGAGTGCTGGGATTAAAGGCATGTGCCACCACCGCCTGGCTTCTGGTAGTATCTTTAGGGTTTCCTGTTTATAGAATCCTTTCATTGTCATCCACCAAACTGTTTATTGAAGCTTGAAGCCAAATGCAAAAAGATATAGGTTATATGATTTGTTATGTAAATTTCAAAAATATGATAAATAAATACAGATAGATAGATAGATGATAGATAGGTGATAGATGATAGATATATAGATAGATGTGTATATGTAACAACATGAATCATTTTATTATTACAAACTATGGGGGAAATAATCTAAACATTTGCAACTTTCAGATAGAATTAGTATACTCAGAAATCCAGACTAAATGCTACTGCTAAATGATTTAATGTATTCCTTGTTTTTAAGTTTCATTATACAGCATTACATAAAGCCACTTTCGTGCAAATATATGTATTAGGAGCATATTCCTGTTCTGGTACTCTCTCCTTTCTCTTTCCATTCCCCTACTTTGTTTTCCAGACAGTTTGATTCTACTTTCATTATGTCAACAGAACATCTGTGATTTTATGTATCAATAATATCTATTACCCATGAATTAGAGAACGTACAATAATTGTCTTGAATTGTGTGACACAATCACTTCCAGTTGTATCATTTTTCCTGCAAACTATATAACTTTGTTCTTTATGGCTGCAAAGTTCTGTTGTTTACTTACATGTAGCATTTTTTTTATTTGTTCCTTTGTTGTTGGATACTTAAGTTGGATTTATAACTTCATTATTTTGAATAGTGCTGTAATAAGGATCAAGCTGCATGTATCTTTGTGACGTGGAGTAATTATTTAAGGCATCTACAGCTGTGTTATATGTAAGATTTAGGTTAGGTTTTGAGAACCCCCCATGCAGACTTGAATGGTGCCTAGAGTTTACATTGCCACCAGAGGTATGTAAGGGTTTTCCTTTGTTCACATCCATGCCCAGAATTTCTTGGTATGTGCTTTCTCAAGAACAGTCATTCTGACTAAGGTGAGATGAAATCTCTCATTCATTACCAACACAAATAAAACTGCATTGGGAGAATATTTTTATCAACATCAAATTACAATTCAAAAATATAACAAAATAAGCAAATAGACCAAGCATAAAATTAGAGGAAACTTTTGAGTTTGTCAAGTTACATTTGGTGATTCAGCATTTATGTCTTCTACTTTCTGTATGGTTGCCTTTATTAATCTGTTAAAAATTAAAACATATTAATTGATATATTTTTCTTCATGTTTTCAAAGGCTATGGTGATATTCATTTAAATATTGTTTGCCAAAATTGTAAGATTTGCTAGCAATCATAGAAACATTAGGTTGTGTCTGTTCCAAGCAATCCAAAATTTATTTTCTAGCATTGTATTTGGTAACAATACATCGGCCAACAAATATTCTCCCTCTTCACACAGCTGTAGACATTGTGATGCCCATAAGTAATGATAATTGGTAAAAATATTTTCTTGATAAAATATGGGAAAAAATCATGAAAAAGTGACAAAAAAAGAATATGAAATGAAGAAAATTAAATGAATTGGATAACATGGTCAAAGATAGAAATAATTCCCATCAAGACATTACATTGAAACTGCAAAATGGAGTAAAATTAAAGGAATGTTTATCAATATTACTTGTATAATTTAGTGAAAGAAAAATGAAATATCTCTTTTCATTGTGTCAACAAGATGTGTTGATGAACAAATAACAGTCTAAAGAACACTCATTTCTCTTTAAAACTAACAACAGTTACTCCTTATTTTTTGAGGGGGTAAGGCATTGCATAGACTCTAATGTTAGTATCATCTAATAAAATAAAATAGACTTAGTGTACTACATGACAGTACATTGTGTGTGTATGTTTATGTGTTTGCATGTATTTTTTATATGAAGATGAGAAGAACATTAAAAAACATATAGAATGAAACAGGAGGCAATTTTTTGTGGCAGTGAAATAGAGAACAAAACTTTGTTTAAAAATAATGATTACTCTTCCATGTGTTGTGTGCTGCACTGATGGAGTGTATTTTGTTTCCTATTTCACAATACTGTTTCATTTGTTTGTGCTTTGTTTCTGTTCATGAGTTATTTTCTTTCATATTTATATTTTGTAGTTATGTGGAAACCTGCAGTTAACAAAAACATGTATTAGGAATGCAAGTTAAAATATTCCGTGTCAGTACTACTTGTCAAAGTGTGGTTACTACACCAACAAAATCTGTACCACCTGAAAATTTCAGAATACAAATTCTCAGATCCCCTCATAGACCTAGTTAATGAGAAAATATTGGCGGCTTGAGGAGCTCATCAGTCTGTGTCAATAAGTTCTTCAAGTGATTCTTATACTCTTAAGCATATGAACAACTGATTAAGATTTTGTGTTAAAACTGCTTAGGAAATATTTTATTTAAGATAATAATGCATTGAAGAGACATATACCAAAGTGTTTCTGAGCATGAGAAAATTCACTTTCATGTTTCTCACATTTTCTTACATGTCTAGTTAGGGTATCTTGATTATATAACCTAACAATGAATGAAATTTCTAACCTAATACATACCATTTTATCAAAACACAGACTATGGAGATGGTTTGCCAGGCCATACTTCTTGTACTGTCTCAAAAAATTTACTAAACTTTCTTCTTTTTATGGGAGGAATTGAATCTGATTCATGTGATTATTGTTAGATTGTATAAATCTGCATGCATACAGCTATTTTAGTAGTGCTTAGATTGTGAGTTTTATATGAATACTTAGAATCATTTCTATGGAAATAATAGAAAAAGAAGGCAACTAATACATGAATACAAGGTCACAATGGAAATTTGTTGGAAGAAGTGAGTACATTAAGTAGGAAAAAAGAAAATGTATTGTCCTTGAAAGGCTGTGTTGCTTCAGAAAACACATTCAGAATCCACAGTAGAATCACAAGAAGGTAATGATGATTTCAACATATATATATAATATATATATATATATATATTATATATATATATATATATATCACAGCATATAATAAATGAGATAATGTTTCATATGGCAAAATACTTAAACACAACAAAAATCTGGAGGTAGTCTGTATAACATTATTGATAACTACTTTTAACTTTTGTGTATTAACCCATGTTTTGCTTGACTAACAAAAATGCCTATTACTCAAAAATTTACGGAGAACATAAGTATGATTTTTCACAGTTCTGAAGGCTTGGAAACCAAAGTGTTAACCATCATCATTCATTGTTAGATGAGTGTCTTTTTTATATATTTTCATATTTCAGAAGACATGGAACTAGAGAGCATAAAAAATGAAACAATCTATCTTTTCAGAAAAACAAATGTGTGTCTAATCATTATAAAGCTGTTTATCCTACTAAAGTGGACATAGAATTCCTTGCATAGCCACTGTTGAAGGTCCAACTACTTTCATTAAAAATATATTTTATTTTTAATTAAAATATAATTATATAATATGTGCCTTGCTAACACAGTAGGTAGTGAATCAGTCTCATAAATTATAATCATGTCACTCCCTATCCTCCCTTCAACTCCTCCCATGTTCTTGAGTACCAACATATTTGAAACACTCAAATTTTGAAGAGATACCTTCAAATCATGGCACTCTATCTTTAGTTCATAGCTTGCTGTGATGGGGTCCTACTGAATTCCATTGAGAATTAATAAAAATCAGCAATCTCCCATTCTCTCAATGGGCCTTTGTCATCTGCAGGAATATCCTAATAACAGTCCTGAGGCCCTTCCTTATTTATTTTTTGTTGTTGCAAAGAGATGCCTTGACCAAAGCAACTTATAAAAGACAGCATTTAATTGGGGGCTTACTTACAGTTTCTGAAGGCAAGTCCATGTCCATCATGACAGGGAGCATGGTAGCAGGCAGAAAGACATGGTGCTGGAGCAGTAGCTGAGACTTATATCATAATCAACATGAAACAAGCAGAGAGAGAATGACAGAGACAGAGAAGCCTGTTGTGGATTTTTGAAACTTCCAAATCTACCCCAGTGATGTACTATAAAGAGTAAAGTTAACCTGTAAGCCCCATTTGCCTAAGGACAGATACTTTCTGAGAAGCCAGAGGCTGTTGTTCATATAAGAAACTACAGGTTTCCACTTCCCTAAATAAATGTGGTTGACTCAGCTGCATCGGATGTGCTTCATCACAAGTAAGTAGGACTTACTTATGCAGGAAGTATGTCAGTATGTGTGCTTACATGGAACTGAATGAAGGCAGGAAGTACATAACCTTCTCAGTTTGGCATTCATAGGTACCTGACCAACATAGATTATAGCCATAAATCTGAGAATTCCAGGTATGTCCATCTTTCTGGCCAGTATTAAATGAAGATTGCTTTAATTGATAAGTATGGAACTGGTCTTTCTCTGCATGATTTCTGGTTTATTAATACCTCCTCCAACAACTTTATACCTCCTAATCCTTCCTAAACAGTCCACCAACTGAGGTTCAAGCATTCAAATATATTAGACTATGGGGGTCATTCTCACTCAAACCACCTATGGCTCATTAAAACATTCATATCATGAAACTTCCAAGAATTTTTTTGCAAGATTCTTCCAAAACAAAAATTTAGTCTTAATTTTTCTACTCCTGTTTATCAATCAGACTTACATTTTCATGATTTTCTATTATGATATTTACCTAAAAGCAAGAAATCTTTATATATTTGTTAAAACCATCATATTCTGTCATTTATCACTGCAAAACCCGCACAAAGAAGAGACAGTAACACAAAGACTCGCATTAAATATTTGTTATGTTAATGGATGAAAGAATGTATGGATATATGCATATACAGCCACAATATGTAATATATAAATTCTATGAGTGCTTTGGAAGATTTTTCTTAATTTAAAACCTGAGTGAATTATTACGTAATCTGAACACACTGCAGGAGACATTTAAAAGACAACATAATAAGACTGAATATATTAACAATTATCTTTGATTATTATAAGTACATTTCATTTTCCTCATGACAAATGAAAACTTGTGTTTATAATGATGATAATTACAATGTAAAACACATGTTAATGTCATTGTGAGGGATGTAATCATCAATCTCTACAAATGGTTAAAATGTTAAAATTACTAATTGGAATTACAGGAGTAAATGATAAATGAAAATTAATAATTGGAAACTATATAGTTATATTGCATATTAATACTAAAGGATATGAATTGAAATATAGTTCAGAAATTAAATATATTGTGAATGTGCTAAAAATAAATTCAGCAGCTCAAGTGATGACTGAGCAGTGACAGCTTGCAGACGACCTGAGTTCAATTCTCAGTACCCACGTGAGGCAGATCACAAGAACATGTAACTCTAGTTCTGGTGAATCCTATCTGTACCTCTGGCCTCTGTGGACATGCACATACTCACAGGCACATAGACACTCATTTAAAAAATGAATAAATTTTAATAAATTAAAAATTTGATGCCATTGAACTCATATAAAACAATTATAGATTAATCAACAGTGTCTTAAAGAGTATGTGATTTCAGTACTCTTGAAAGTAAGAAAATAGAATTATAGAATCCTTCCAGGTGGTAGTGGTGCACGCCTTTAATCCCAGCATTCAGGAGGCAGAGGAAAGTGTTTTTTTGTGTGTTGGAGGCCAACCTGGTCTCTAGAGGGAGATCCAAGAAAGGTGCAAAGCTACACAGAGAAATCCTGTCTCAAAAAGCAAAGAAACAAACAAAAAGACAAAACAAAAAAAAAGAATTATAGAATCCACAGGAAAAACAAAATTCTAAGGAGGAAAGAAAAAGAGGAAGAAAAGAAATACTTTGCTGTTAGAATTAGGCCAGTGAGATAACTTAGCTGGTAAAGAGGCCTCTTGCTAAGCCTGACAGCTTGGCTTTGATCCCCAGAAACTATATGGAGAGCATCAATTTCTATGAGTTGTCCTCTGCCCTCCATGTGTGAGCTGTGACATATGTGCATTTGTGAATGAGATCATGTTGTTGTGTATCTATTTCTTCCAAGACTGAAACAACCCATCTTTCAGGGGAGCTCTTTAAGCCAGAAGGTAAACAACTCAAAATGGCTTCTGGAAATACCTGAAACTGATGGAATTCTTTAGTCCCTTTCTTTTCAGGAGTAAACAATACAAGCAGCAAAGAAGATTCTGATACCAGACTACTTGCCTAGAAAAAGCAGAAACTAAGCTGAGCTGCCTTGATGAGGTTTAAATAAACTGAGACAGTTTCACAGGGCATTCTCCAACATGTTGAGCTGCCTACAGGCTGTGCAGTGTGCTCCATTTAGCACGATTTGTGAATTGTCACCCATGCTGGGAAGAAGCTTGATGATGCAGTTGTCTTTAAGTTATATCTGATCTTGTGGATAAACACTTGCCTATATTTCTGGAAGTAACTCCAATAAAGCTCATTGGTTCATCAAGTTGGACTTTGATGTTATCCATACTTTGGTTTGTCATGGACTCACTATCTGGGGTGAGTAGACATGTGTATTGCATCTCCTCAGTAAAATTATTGTCACACAACATACATAAAAACTAAAATAAATATACTCAAGTAACAACCTTAGATTAAAAAAACTTATGCTAGTGATAAAAATTCTAGAAATGGCTTGTTTCATTGACTTTATTGTATCAGATGTGAATTAAAACATCTACCACTGACAAACTAAAAGTTTAAAGCAGCTAGTTTGAAATGCCTGACTAAGAACTACAAGAAAAAAAAAAAAAAATATATATATATATATATATAATGGTAGTCTTTTCTTCTAACTCCTCCTCTCAGTATTATGATTCTGACTACATATTTGAACAGGTAAATATTCAGATATTTATATTTATAATTTTATATATGATTATGTGAAATAATTGCATTTGAAACATACATATGCTTATTTATAGGATCTACATCCAAAATTGGTCTTCCATGGGGAGGTGCTAACCCATTTGAAGAAGATTCAGAAGTACAGACATGGTGTTGAAATAACTTAGGCAATAAAACAAAGTGAAATTGGAGATTCAGCAACAAAAATTTCTCCATATTTTGATGACAAATTCATTATAACTTGAGAATATGCTGTGTTTACAATCACAGTTACCTTCTTTGTCCCTGAGGAGAGTTTTAGTTTGTCAATATGCATTCTGCAAGTGTTTTTTTCTAAATCTTTTGATAGTTGAGCTTTGTTCAATTGTCATCATCATATTCAAATTTTAAATTTCTTCAGTTAACAATTTTGACAGTCTAGTCAATGCTGATGACTGTCTGGTTTTCACCAAAAGCAGAAGCATGTCAGGAAGATGAACAGTGTGAGCACAAGGAGATATTGTTGATGTCATGGCAGAAATTATTATTGCCAATTTCTAGTGAAAGGTATATTATGAATTTTTGTTTTACTCTTGCCTATACTTGTTGACTTTCATTTTTATTTTTGTTATAAGTCACTCAGTAAGTGGTTTCCCATGTCTTACCATGAAGGAGGAGCATTAGAAACAGGCTTAAAACAACTTTGTTTCCAGAAGGACTCCAACCCAAAGTAGACCTCTGACAAATTAATGCAACTAATTTAAATTTTCTGAGCCTATCTTTTCTCCATGAGATTATCAGAATAACGGTTTGCAATATTATAAAATCAAGTATAATTATGTGAAATGAAGATAACTGAATGCAGTTTACCAAATACAAGACACTAAATTGTGATTTAATTAGGCAGAAATTAATATTTAACCCTAGTAGAATTGCATCTCCAAAGAGAATGTCACAGCCCTTTATAAATATATAATTTTCAAGAAACCTCTCTTCTACAGCAATCCTCTTTTGACATCTTAGGCAGATATTAAGACAGTGAGAGGAATAAAACCTGGTTTTGTCCTAAGTGCTTTCAATGTTTTGAGGCTAACATTTTCTTTAGACAGATAACACACTAGTTTGAACTAGACAGAACAGTTAGTTCTGCCTTTGAAACTGGATTTTGTTCTACTTACAAGTAATTAGAATATACTACAGAAATAATTTCAAGCCTAAAATTTATTCTTGAATAATCATTTTATGTACTGAATAAATTTTCATTGACATGTAGGAAACTATCTTTTCTATAAAAACTATAACAATCTTAGTTCTAGTGCACAGTTTTTCAAGAATGCTGCACTCTTAGAGCTACAGTGAAAATTGATGGACTCAAAGAAGCTTGAAATGTGAACTACCCTGAGGACATTTGATGAATTGGCTAACATTTATTAGTAATGAGACTGGGTTATCTGTTTTGGAGTATGTGCCATTCTATAGAGGTGAACTATAGAATATGCCAAGTTTAGCCAATCTTCTCATCATTGCATGGATGAATCAGCAAAATATTTATCCATCTGACTACAAAATGTCTAAAGCCATGTAGCTCACTCTTAATATTTAATTGTAAATATTACCAAGTGTTCATGTGTTTCAAACTAGGTTCCTGTGAAATGGTTCTATTGGAAGATGATGACAACTTTAAAAATTGGGGCTTATGGGAGAGGTCACTGAGACATGCTTTTAAAAGGAATATTGGGCCAGGCGGTGATGGCACATGCCTTTAATCCCAGCACTCGGGAGGCAGAGCCAGGCGGATCTCTGTGAGTTTGTGGCCAGCCTGGGCTACCAAGTGAGCTCTAGGAAAGGCGCAGAGCTGCGCAGAGAAACCCTGTCTCGAAAAATAAATAAATAAATAAATAAATAAATAAATAAATAAATAAATAAATAAATAAAAGGAATATTGAGAATCCAGACCCTTCTCTCCTTATTTTGATAATTTCTGGCTATTATGCAATAAGCAGTTTTATTCCTTCATCATAATACTTCACTATGGAACCCCAAACTATCCTGCTAAGTAACTTTGAAAGTATAAGCATAAAGACACGTTTTGTTCTTTCAGCTTGAATTTACTCAAGTCTTTGTCATGCTGATGAAAAATCCACTAATGTACATAGTCTTCTGAAGTAGTGTGCCTGAGTTTCTCTGATAGTAAATAATTTCCAAGCTGAAATTATACCTCTAAATGTAGATAAGATTAATAATGAAAGAAAAATACCAAATAGTACTTGGTTAACAAATTCCTTGTGTCTGAAATGATTTTTTCTAGGATCCATCTCTTGGTAGACCAAGGGCTCATATTTACTTTCAGATCTTCAAATCCCAGTGCAATGTCTAAAATATTACAAACACACAACAAATATTTCTTCAGTGACCTATATAAGAAGATCTGCTTGGACATCTTGTCAAAAATTTCCTTCTAAAAGATTACAAGCAATTCACATCAATCAAGGTGGTTTAGATTTTTAGACTTATTGCAATAAGCAGAACATCTTGACACAATGTTAGCAATATATCAAAGTGAGTTAATTGGGAAGGTTATTTGTAGCTCTTTGAGAAGTCTCAGGTGGATGATTTTAAGGCAAGTCATGCAATATGGGGAAGTAGCTAGAAATGGGAATAGTTTATGATATTTGCACAGTGCAACAAGGCTTAAAATGAGTGTTAATGAGCAAGTTGATGATCTTGCTTTCAAAAGTTTTTCAGAAAGTATTTCTTGACTTAAGAGCTGAGTAAATTTTAAATTTTGCTTGTTATGAGCAAAATTGAAAACTGGAAAAGAAAGTATTTCCAGCCCAACTATTATTCTGGAGATAAGAAATAGTGTTAATTTTTTGAATTTTTTGTAGGCAAACTTTTCTGTTTCACCAGCCAGTTTTCAAATAACCATACAGGAACTTGTTATTAATTATAAATTTTAATACTGCTTAAGCAGCAGGGTTCAGTGGACTTTTTGCAGTGAAAAAGCTGCAGGAGCAGCAGCAGTTAGGAAAGCAGCAGAGATGCTGCACCACAGGAGGCAGCAGCAGTGGCTTGGAGAGTGCAGCAGAGACTTCAGACAGCTGGTCTGTCTCTGGGAGCTGGACCAAAGCAGAGCAAGGGACACCCAAGAGAGCGTGGGCAGAGAGCAGAGTGGGCAGCTGAAGGGTGAGTATGCAGAGCACTTTGGCCGCTGTGTGAGAGAAAAAGCCTCCAGAGACAGGAATGCCTGTGGGGTGTACAACAAGAGGGTCAGAGAGCAGATGGCTTTGAGTGCTTTGAGTGCATGTGTATGTTCTGGGAACACCAAGGTAGGCCTAACTACTGCCAGCAGCAGTGAGGGTGAGGGAGCCCTGTGGAGGCCAGGCAGCATCCCCAAGGGCAGAACCATGACAGAGGCAGTGTGGGACCTGAGAGAAGCTGCTGACTGATAGGACACCCAGTGCAGGATGAGCCCTGGTGTGGAGAAAGAAGCAGAAATTTTAACATCCTCCCTGCAATGAAATGTACAGGGTCTGAGTTCCTAGCAGCCACATGCAGCAGGCTAAATGGCTGAGATTCACTGAAACTTTGGTCAATATGAGTGCCCAGCAGCAGAGTGAAGCAGAGTCATGTAGCTAGTCGTGTTCAGCTTACATGCATAACAACATACAGAGGAGAGACACACACCCCTCCCCCCAGTAAAGCAGGTAGTGGAGCTGGGTGCAGCAGTCACAAATGGCCATGGCTGGGTTTTCTCCCAGACTCAGGTTGCTGAATAAGAGCTATAGCTCATAGAATAGGGGAGGAATGTTGAAGCCCTGGGATGAGAGACAGTTGAGAGCCCTTGGCCATAAGGACTGGGACTGTAAAAATGCCATGTACCTTCTGCTTGCTGGCTTCAGAGATAACTTTATTGAGGACTCTGCAGCAGCTCAGTTGCAGGATGATGATGTAACCTTTAACCTGAGGTAGAGTTCCTAGGGGAAGACTGCCATAAAATGCTTTTGTAACTGAGAACAAAAGTTTCAGAGACACTTGTTTGAACTAAGTTGAGTTTTTTCATTCAGAGAAGCATCAACAAATTTGGAACTCCTCATATTTGGAACTGTTTGCCTAAAAGTCATTACAATTTGTACTGCTATAAGTGACTTCAGGGTGGCTGACAAGCCAGGCCCTGATCTTGGGTTGTCAGTGGAACTTTGAGACTGTTATTAGAACTGACTTTCTTTTTGAGATTTTTGCAAACCTCAGAAATGAAACAGTTTTGTGAACACCTACATTTTTAACTGTGGTGACTCGCAATTCATGTAACCTCTGCCTTTTTTTTTTTTTTTTTGGTTTTTTTTGAGACAGGGTTTCTCTGTGTAGCTTTGCGCCTTTCCTGGAACTCACTTGGTAGCCCAGGCTGGCCTCGAACTCACAGAGATCCACCTGGCTCTGCCTCCCGAGTGCTGGGATTAAAGGCGTGCGCCACCACCGCCCGGCTGTAACCTCTGTCTTGTTGGAAGAAAATATAAATAGTTCTGTTAGATCTCTTTTAGATGTTTGCTAAAGTTTGTAAAGTGTAAATAGTTCTATCAAGAGTTTACTTTTAGATGTAAGTTTGTAAATATGTATAATGATATTATTGCTAGAATTATGTTAACATCTTGATTTTGATAAACCATGGTTTGGTGATGCTAAGGGAGTCTTTAGTTATGATGCAGTTGCATCTAGAGTTTACTGATTTATTTCCTGCAGTTGCATCAAGAGGTTATTGATTTTAAAAAAGGATTGGTGCAACTGAGACTGCAATAGACTGTGGTGGTAATCTAATTACACTGAAATGTGATTTTGATTGTATGTTAATAAATAAAGTTGCCCGGGGGTCAGAGCTATTAGAGCCATAGCAAGAGTGTGTCGGTGGTGGCACACGCCTTTAATCCCAGAAAGCCAGCCTTTAATCCCAGGAGTGGTGATATAAAGCAAAAAGATATATAGGGCATGAGACCCAGAAACTAGAAGCATTTGGCTGGTTAAGCTTTCAGGCTTTGGAGCAACACAGTTCAGCTGAGAGCTATTGGGATGAGGACACAGAAGCTTCCAGTCTGAGGAAACAGGACCAGCTGAGGAACTGGTGAGGTGAGATAGCTGTGGCTTTTTCTGTCTCTTTAAATAGACGAACAGGACAGGAAATAGGGCTCTCATTCAGGAGGCTGGGACACCGCAGGCGGAAGGGTGAGATTTTGGCTCTGAGCTCTGACCTCTCGGCTTTCTCTTTTCCATTGTTTCTGTGTTTCTTATTTAATAAGAAGGTTGGTTACATCAATAATAGACAACTTAGACTCATTCACAAAGACATTCCAACTTGGTAATCCTCTACTCCTTTGCTGGGAGATGTGGTTGTTCCTGCTACTTGCAAGCTTTTAGTGGGGACCTGATTTAGAGCTGCACAGAGTTAATCTCTGTGCTTCCCCCTGCCAGACCCTGGTAGTCAGAGACAGGTAAGTCCTTCTTGCTAGCTGCCAACCTAAGACAGAGTATACTTGATGAAAAGTGTCTCCATGAAGGGTAAGGCTGATTAGGTAAGAAGGATGACCTAAGACAAGCACAGTGTATCAGAGAGTGTCTGAGGGGCCATTTAAAATATTAAGAAGAGGGAGCTGTAGAGACTCACAGAGGTTTCCTAGTGAGAACTTCTGCATAAAGGGATGATTTGACCACACTTGTTACCAGTTGTTTGGAAGGGTCTACACTTGGCTGTGAGGTGTGCTTTGATCTAACAACAGGGGGTTCTTTTGCCCTGCCCCTCTGAATAAATGGAAAAGGCCATTGCATATTGACCCAGGTCCTCCTGAAGCTATCCTTTGTTTCTCTTTCTTCTCATCACCTAGATCTCTCTTTCTATCTAATATTTTCATATCCATCTCTCCCCCTCATAAGAATCCTTGAAATGGTGGGAGCTGGCCTCTCCTATCTCCCAATCCCTTTATATCCACCCCTTATCCCTCCAGCCTTACCCCCAAAAGAAGCCCCCCCCAAATTTAATTAAAAACAAAACAAATTGAACAAAGAAAACACCTCACTCCTCAGTCTTTCCCACTTCTTTAACATCTCCTCATTTATCCTATTCTCATTTGGAGCTGTGGTGTGTCACACAGTATACCCATTTGTTCCATCAGCACCACTGACAAGGGTTCATTGCAATGAGATACTGGTCTGTTTCATGGCCTATGGACATTTGCAAACCATCATCACTGTACCCTCACTGAAACTCCTTTTGGATATGCCATGACTCATGGGGATCCTTCAGCTATCACTCTGTAAGACCAGTCTCTTTAAGCACTCCAGCAGTCATAGATGGAGTAGATGTTAGAGTGGGCCAACCCAAGGCCCAGAATGTGAGTCTGGGTAGTAGCTGAGCTGGTCAGTACAGGCCATGGGGATCTTCACTCTCAGGTGAGAAGTAGAGCCAGATTTCCCAGTCTCATACCATCACTGCCACTTCTCCCATTTCCATAGTGAGGGGTGGAACCATCTTTCTAGAGGACAGGGGCCAGCTATCTTGCTGCAGTGTCCAACAAGGGGCAGAGCCAGGTATTGCAGGGCCAGTGAAGGTTAGAATTGGCACAGCACAGCCCTCAAATTTCAACTGATAACACAGGACTTCAATATCAAAGCAGACCCCAGCTTCATGGGGACCACTGACACAATCATAGCCCTTGGCAGCATCTCAGGCCCAATGTCACCATTGTTCCTGTGGCAGCACAGGCCACTGAGATCAATATGGCCCCAGTGGCAGCATGGCCCCTGGACACCAACATGGTCTCAGGTGGCTGACCAGACCGCAGGCATACTCACAGACCTCAGTGGTAACAGGAGCCACAGATATCAACTCAGAACTGGGTTACTGTAGGGCCACAGACACAGACATGGCTCTGAGCAGCAGCTGGGGCCTGGTCAATACCGTGGCCCCATGCGGCATCATAGGCAACTCAGTTTGACATGGCCCTGGTGGCCCTCAGACACCAGCATGGCCACAGGTTGCAGCCTAGATAGACCACAGGCACTTGTGCAGCCTTTGCTAGCAAAATGGGCCACAGACATCAACAGAGATCCCAGGTGTGATAAAATCATAGACCTAGACATGGTCCTCAGCAGCAGCCCAGGATTGGATGTCACCATGGCCTCATGTGGCAGTATAAGCCACTCAGATAGTAATGATACCAGTAGCAACATGGCCCTCACATACCAACATGGCCCCAGGTGGCATCTCAGACACTTGGAATCAGCATGCCTTTTGATGGTATCAGAAGCCATGGACATCAAAACAGGCCCTGGATATAGTAGGGACCCAGACCCAGATATGGTCCTCAGCCTGGGCCCAGGTGTCATCAAGTCCCCACCCATGTGGCAACACAGAACTCTCAGTTCAGCATGATCACAGCAGTGGCATAGCCCACAGACACCAACATGGCTACAAGTGGCAGCCCAGATCCAAGGGCATCTTTGTGACCTTTGGTGGCAACATATGTCATGGATGTCAACCCAGATCCTGGCTGCTGTAAGGTCACAGAAACAGACATGTTCCTTGGCCACAGCCTGAGCCTCAGGTGGCAATTAGGCCTCCCACATTAGCCTGTTCCTCATCATCTTCTTCAGTTCTGCCTCTTTCCACAGCACATGAACCATTGTGCTTCCCTTTGTCTCCCATTTCTCTGCCATTTATTTGCTCCTCATAATAGAACCTGTGGATGCCCACAGTCAGCTGGGACTGGGAGGACCCAGGTTGGCCTGTGGGTGTTTTTACCTGCCTGAGGCAAATGGCAGAAGACAGGCCTATGGATACTCTCAGCCAGCACAGACTGTGAGGACCCAGGACAAAATATCTTAATGAGATAATCGCATTACACCTTAATGCAAGTAAATTACTTTCTCAATGGAAATAATTCAATCATTCTTATTGTTTCTTCTTTAAACATTTATTTAATATCTTAATGAAAGTAATTGGATATACTGAAAGACCAACCACATCTTTTCTCAAGTCAATGCTGTTTTATCAGTTTTAATTAAATTTTAGCACTGTAGTGTTTTTTATTTACTTATTTTTATCTTATGCACTTTAGTGTTTTGCCTGAATAAATATCTGTGTGAATGTGTTGAATTCCTGGAGGTGGAGTTACAGACAGTAGTGAGCGGTCATATG
>NC_051083.1:43353302-43372302 GCF_004664715.2 Peromyscus leucopus
AAAGCCAAAGTCTTCTTTCAAAGTTGTAGATCAGGATATAGAGCCCAGAGGTGTGTATAGTCTAGGGTCCCTAGATCTGGTCTGGACTCTGGGGTCCCTAGGACCAGGCTGTCTTCCAGTACATGCTCTAGTAAAGCTGAAGTCTGCTTATGAAGTGGTAGGCCTGGGGTCACTATGGCCTGACCTCTGGTAAAGCAGAAATCTTCTTCCAAAACTACAGGCCAAGATTTGGAGCTGGGAGTGGTACAGTCTGGGGTTTTAAGGCAGGATTTAAGGAGAGTTAGTTGGCAGTTGGAAGTATCTTTCCTGGTGTTTCTAAGTCTTGCTTAGACTCTGGAAAAGCTGAAGATTTCTTTCAAAGAAGTAGGCTGGGATATGAAGCCCAGGGTTCCATGTCTAGTTTGGGGTTGTTGGACAGGCTTAAAGTGGTTTAGTGGGAGGTAGACAATGTCTTCCCTGGGGTTTCTAGGACCAGCCTGGCCTCTTGTGAGGCTACTGGGGGTATGGACCCTAGTATAAAGGCCAGGAGAGGGGGCTCAAATTTGGGTTAATGGGTGAGTTTTAAGCAATGTTAAGTGGAGGTAGGTGTTGTCTTACCTTGAGTTACTAGATCCTGCCTAGCCTCTGGTAAAGCCAAAGATTTCTTCCAAAGTAGTAGTCCAGGATATGGAACTCAGGGTTAGGGTGCAGTCTGGAGTTGTTAAATAGGTTTAAAGGGGTTTTGTGGGAAGTGGGTGATATCTTACCTGAGTTTACCCTGACCATGCTGGCATCATGTAAGATTTCTGGGACTATGAGCCTCAGTATGGAGCTCAAATGAAGGAGTGCAGTCTGGGGATTTTGGAAAGTTTTTGAGGAGTGTTAGTTGGCAGTGGGTAGTGTCTTACCTAGGGTTTCTAGGTCCTTCTTGTCCTCTGGAAAAGCTGATTACTTCTTCTAAAGTTGTAGGCCAGGATATGCAGTCCAGAGGTAGCTTGCAGGCTGGGGTTGTTAGACAGGCTTAAAGGGGTTTAGCAGGTAGTGGATGGTGTCTTCCCTGTTGTCTCTAGGACTACATTGACCTCTGGTAAAGCAGCCAGGGCTGTGGGCCCTGGTGTAGAGCCCATGTGAGGGGATGAAGTCAAGGACTGCTGCATGGGCTTTACCTGCTTGAACATTTTTTCTTCTGTCCAGAAAGTCAGATATATATTGAATGGAGATGTCTTTTGTTAGATTAGAAGCACCTTTAAGTCTATACTTAGAAGACAACCAAAGGAATTTTACAATCTTGAGCTTGTGACTGTGGCATTAGTAGTCAGTGCTTTATCAGAGCCAACTTAATAGTTTATCAGAACTCCATTGATTACTATTAAAACTCTAAACTTTTAAAGTCTTAGTATAACAATAGCATATAAAAGGGAGAAAAAAATCTAAAACATTTTTCATATACCTCAAAATATATTTTTATATGTTTACATATTGAATCCATCCACATACATCAAAATACATTCTCACATCCTCAGACCTCTGTAACTTGCTTCTAAACACCTTAGTTCACTATCTTTATATCATCAGACCTTTATACATGTCTTAAAACACCTTCTTAGACCTTAACACATTTTCTTAGATCCTTATAACTTAAACACTCAGATCCTCAAATCTTACATAAACTTTACCCCTTTTTTATTTGATCATTCATTATAAGTAACAGGTAGTTGATTACTGAGAGCAATCACTATAAAGAATGTTCCTTTTATAACAGAGTAGTAAAAGGTTAGATTGAAATCTGTTTTGTGAGTGTATCTCCTTTTTCGGAGACTGGTAGTAAGGTAAACTCAGTCTAGACCCAACTGTAGTTCTTAGGAAAATGAGGCTTAATTTTACACATGAAGAGAATTAAGAAGACACCTGAAGCCTCGATAAAGTAGCTGGGTACATATTTCTGTTAATGCTACCTATTTATCAATATTATACTTTATCATAAGATATTTTATAAAACTTAAAATGTTTCATACACTTATAAATTCAAATATGCTTAAAAGCTGTTTCTTAAAATACATACAGTATTTTTTGTAATTTAAATGTTTTGTGAAATTCCAAAATTTTCTTTTAAAAAGGTTTAAAATCTCTCAAAAATAAAGTACCTTTTTTTATTTCAAGAGGGATAAAACAGGGCACAACCATAATCCACACAATGTAAAAACAAGCTATAGTAGTGCAAACTATTTAGTATTTTATATCTGAAATTTATTTATAAGCCTATTTTTAGGGTAAGATAGGAATTATCACACAAATATCCATCCTAACCCAAAATATCTTGGAGACCTATTGTTGCCTCCTTGGTAGGCCCATTCCATGTGGTCATATTTAATTAAGACCTGATATCCATCTTCTCCAACCCTGACAAAATGGCTACCAGTCCTGTGGTTGCCCAGAGGAGGTAAAGTTACATGACAGCCACCCTTTCCAACCCTAACAAGAATGGCAACCAGCCACATGGTTGTCTAAAAATAGCAGTAAGCCACATTTGCTTATATCACAAAATTGAATCATGTCACATGCTTTCCTTAGGATTACCTATACACAGATTTTTTTTTTTAATGTTAAGCCCATGTTGGTAGTTTTAAGTTAACCTTTTTCATAGATTTTAACAGATTTTTAACCATATCCAATAAAATGAAGTTATAAATACTGAGCTGCAGAATGTTTACATAAATCAAGTCGAATTTTTTGGCTGTTCTGCTTTGGTCTCAGTGTCAGGTGGATTAACCTGACAGACGGCTTAAAAATTGCTGTGGGATATCATTCTGTATGGTATGAATATGTGTTTCTCTGATTGGTTGATAAATAAAACATTGATTAGCCCGTAGCTAGGCAGGAAATATAGGCAGGGCAAGCAGATGAGAAGAATTCTAGAAAGAAGAAGGGCTGAGTCAGGAGTCGCCAGCCAGACACAGAGGAAGTAAGATGTCAAGGCAGAAATGAGAAAAGGTAACAAGCCACATGGCCAAACATACATAAGTAATGGGTTAATTTAAGATGTGAGAGCTAGCTAGTGAGAAGCCTGAGCCAATAGGCCATATAGTTTGAAATTAATACAAGTCTCTGAACAGAGACAGCAAAAATATCCAACCCATTTCTGTCTCAGCTCCATGCTTGTGACAAAATTTATGGACAAACCAAGAAACAGAGAGACAAAACATTACAACAAAATAAGCAGACAAAATTTTCTTGATAAATAGACAGACAAACCTTTCCAACGAGAAAAACAAAATGTTCCACAGGGGGGAAAAAAACTTTCCAACAAGAACCAGAAACAGATGGGCAGGCAATATCTTGCTATATGCCCTGGATGGGAGAATATGGGGTATTGTCAAACCCCCTCCAAATCACAGATAGTGATACCATGAAACAGAAACAGACTATTACTCACCAGGAAGCCCCCATAGTGTATTGCTGCTTTTCTCAGTATGGTAGTTCACCTCAATAGTCTACAAACTGAAGGCAGCCTTGGAGCCTTGGAATGTCTCAAGGCAAGTGGCTTCTTAAGTGGTCTCTCATCCCCAGAATTGTAGAGTTAATGTTGATCTTCAAAATTTGGGTGGGTGGTCTGAATCTCAGTGGTGGCCTCCAGAAAATGTTAACCCCATCCGTTGAGATTAAGACCACTACCACAATTTAGAGAAAATTTTGAAGCAAACTTTTATTAAACACTGGCCAGGTAGATGAGCTCTGGCCAGGTCCATCTTTGGTTCCAGAGGAAAAAAATGGCCCTGAATCAAGTTTTGCAGCAGCTTAGGTATTTCCCATCGATCCAAACAGGGGCAAGCATAAATCCTGACATTTCTGCCTGTGAACCTCCAACCCACATGTGATCAAGCACATCTGGTGCAGATGGATCAATCAACCTTGTTTAGGGAAGTGAAAACATGGCTTGTTATCTCCCATAAACAATAGCCTCTAGCATTTCAAGAACTATCTGTCCTTGGGAAAAGGGCTTACAGATCAGAGGCATTTTTATTTCATGGATCTCTTAGGCACAATAATTAAAAATTAAACTGTAACCTTGGCTCTCACATTTCCCTCTTGAGTACTCCATTATAGAAAAGAGAGGAAGTGTGATTAGTGGTCCTCAGTGTTCCTGGGGCAATTCTGCCACCAGAGAATTAGAAATGCTTCAATGAGTACAAACCTGCCTGCAAATCAGAGAGACTGGTAACTGTCCTAGAGACTTTTAACTGGTTGCTGCCTTAACCAGGTTTTTACAACAGGTGAAAAGTTATTGCTTACACCCAATTGAGCTGTCAAGTTCTGGCAAGAGGGTAGGAGGATCTTTGGTCAACATTAGGGAGTCACCTCAACCAAAAGGCTTCAGTTGGTCTCAAACTATATGCAGTCCCTCCTGACGGTGCAAACCAAAAGTAAAGCAAAGAAAGGAAAGGAGACACTGATCCTCAGGTGAGATGTTGAGGTGAAAATGCCATGTGGGGAATACTCACAAACACTGGCATGCCCTGTTTGGGCACTAGTTGTGAGTCTCCTTTTCCTCAGGTGTCACTGGCTACTGGACCACAAGGGCAAAGGTAGTAGATGTGACAAGCAGGATTTAGACATCTATGAGCATGACAGAAAGAACTTCGAGGAGTCATCTTCAGAGAGACAACTCATTTTCTTGCTCCACCGGTAAGGTATATCAGGGTTATGGGTAAGAAGGGATGATTGGTCATAACAGAGCACCTAATTATGATATGGGTTGGAGGAAAGAGAAAGACTTATGTGCTGAGTCATACAGAATTTCTAGGGACCTCTTGCAGGGTCATCATCCAAATTAGGTCATGCATCTGAGTTTAGAGACACTCTACAATTAAGGTTAGACAGAGAAGAGGAAGCCTCACTGAGAAAAGGAGTACACAATTTTGTGTGGAATTCAGAGAGCTGTCTAGACATGTTAGACTGTGACTTTAATTAGTAGGAATCTCCAACATTCTAGATGTTTGAGTTTTGCCCTTATGTCTGAGCAAGATTGTGCAAAAAGAGTAAGTCATAAGGAGTTGTTGGTACAGGTTTATATGTTTGAGTAGGTCCTGTATAAATCATTGGGGAAATTGAGAGGAAATTTCAGATTTGTCCTGAAATACTTTTTAGATTTTCTGAAAGTTAATTGGTTTAAAGGCCAGTTACCCTCACCCAGGGCAGAGAGGAGACAAAAATGATATGGTCTCTGGCCTGACAATTATGACTGTTATTGTAATTATAGTTAGAATCTATGTCACTGACTGTTGTAGCTCCAGTGGTATGGGTTTGACCCATTTTGTGTATCTGAGCTGCATGTAAAAGGGCTTTCTCCAAGATACATCTACATTCCTTGAGGATGAGGTTATTATAATGGATCATACAGAGGTCATGGAAGGTGAGGGCATAGGACTGTTTGCTGAAGGTGATGGGGTCTTAGGTAAAGGAACCTAGACATTTTTCAACCTGGGCAAGTTCATTAAGAAAGAGACATAGACACCAAAAGGGTTATCCACACTTAGTACTTCCCTAAGGGGCAGGATTGGAGCAGGAACTGAAGGTAGTTTGTCGTGGGAGCAAGTGTGGCGAGGAATGAAAGGAGCATGCCTGGCATCAGATTCTAAGGGAGAGCCCCATTGAGAAGAAGAGATAGAGAAGCTGGAGGCGGGATTTGAGTTATCAGAGGCTGATCTCTCTTGTTAGGTGAAGTCCAGGCATGTGGAGGAGAGGGGAGAGTGTCAGATGTGAGAGTGTGAAAAGAAGGTATCTGGAGACAGTGTGAAGAACAAGAATGGAGATAGGGAAGAGGTTCATCCGCAAGATTGCAGTCAAAAGTTTTCTCGATTCCCACCTGGTCCCATAGTCCTGCAGCCCACTTATAAAATAATCACTCAGAAGCTTATATTAATTATAACTACTTGGCCATTAGCTCAGGCTTATTAATGACTAGTTCTTACACTTAAATTAACCAATAATTCTTATTTATGTTTAGCCACATGGTTTGGTACCTTTTCTCAGTTCTGCCTTGTCATCTTGCTTCCTTTGTGTCTGGCTTGTGATTTCTCACTGTGCTTTTCCTCTTCTTAGAATTCTCCTAGTCTGCTCACTCCACCTATACTTTCTGCGTGGCTACTTGTCAATCAGTATTTTATTAAACCAGTGTACAATAGTGTTGTCCCACAGCATTTTCCCTTTTCTGGCTAATCAAAAGGAAGGTTTTAACTTTAACATAGTAAAATTACATATAATAGAACAGTTATCAAGTATGAATTACAGTTATAATGTCTAGTATTTGTATTTGGCAAAATTAAAGAAAATATTCTATCATCTATCCTATATTTGTGAGTCTAAAGTTTCATATCTAATTTATCTTTTAACATAACCAAGGAAATTTTTAACTATCTAGACTTCAGCTTCATCAAAGACCTCAGAAGGATTTAATAATACGTAAGTAAACAGGAAGATCATTGTAAGCAACTTCCAAAAATCTAGAATCACAGAGACAGCTGGCTGCCTGGATATTCACCCAAAGTTGCTCTGTAATGTTGGGCATCCATTTTCAGCCCATAGGTCTAATGTCTCAGTCATTTTCCCCCTGAGTCCTGTAGAATGTCTGGTAGTCTCCTCTGTGAAGCAGAAACCTAAAAGACCATCTTGCCTTGCAAAATTCAGTGGTCACCTTCCTATGGGCCCTGCATGCCCAGTTTATACATTTTGCCAAGCAGCCCAGGCAAGAATGGTTTCTTGCCCAAATGGCAAGTTCTGCCAAGAAGAAGATAAACTCCATAAAGAGTGTCTTAGATGCCCACCTTCCTCTTTTAAGTAAATCAGTGCTGGCAGGAGCATACATCTCTCATTGTCCAGAAAATTTAAGTTTTAAAACATTTTAAATGTCATATTCTGTAAGTCTGAAGTGTTTGAAAATTACCTACCTAATTGAAATATATCTATGTGTACCTAGATAACTTAACTAACATGACCATAAGTTTGATTATCATGGATGACTAATAATAAATCCGTATTTCTTAATTATACAATTTCAAATGAGCTGCACAAACATAATACCTTATACAAGAGTAAAAATATACATACAGTATAACAAAATTAACTTTAAATTTGTATCAATAAACTAAAATCTATAGCAATGTAAACCATTTTAAACAAGTTGTTGCTCTTTAAAAGTAGATTCAATAATCTACCCATTTATCCTATCATATATATATCCTACATTTCTATATCCTATTCCTCATTCTTCTTTTAGAAGGAGATTGACTATGATCAATCACAATTTGCAACCAACAATCTAAACAAAGACAAACATCCATAATCTATTTTTTGGAATATGGGCATAATGTTCTAGGCTACTTCCTGCAGATTAGTGGCATTCATAGTTTTATCATCAGAAATCATCCTCTGATCTGACGGGGAGTGAATCCACCTTGCAGGCAGGAGCAGGGAGAAGAGACATGTGACCCTTCTCCAACTCCTTATAAGAGGTCACATACAACATCAATAAGCAGCTCTTCCTTTGAGCCATGTACCCAAGGTCATGGGTGGAGCAAATGCCACTACACAGCATTACAGGATGGGCTTTCAATTTCTGGAGCAGAAGAATCAGGAGGTGAGATAGAAGACTTAAGGGCAAGGAGGTTTTGAGAAAGTAAGCAAGAGGCACATAAAGAAGGCTTAGAGTAAAGAGCAGAGAGAGTAGAAACATAAAGGATCAGTTTCTGTTTTCCTGTATCCTCACAAAAGTTGTAAAAAGTCCATATAATGTTAGGCTAAAAGGAGTCACTCAGTGGCCATTTTGACTGGTTGTCTAGGAGGTATTGATGCCAAGCCTGAGTACTGAAATGAATGATCTTAGGAGGTCTAAGAAAGATCTTTCCTTAGAAAGAGCTAAGAAGGTCTGGAGTGATTTTTAGCCTTTTGTGGTTTTAGAGAAGACATTTCAAAGGTAAGTCAATCAAACTGAAAGGAGCTGATCCCATCAGAAATAAGGCTGGTAGTCAAGGTCAAGAGTCAAGGGTGTCCTCTGGGTTTTGAATGGCTGATAGAGTGGCATCTGTGAGGGAGAGGTCATCACCTAAGTTCCATCACAAAGATGGGGGCACAATGTCCTGAGGAGTAATCCAAAACCTGTCTACAGAGTTTTGGACAGTTAGTAATGGACACTGAATTCCAGTGGTATAGCCCACCAAAAGTGAAAGAAAAACTTTCTTCTAAGCTGAACTGAATGGAATAAGCCTACTAGCAATCCAAGGGAGTCCTTTATAATCAATGAAGGCCATGATGCAGTGTAGTCTCCCCAATTCCACAGGATAGAACAGGGACACCAGACATTTGATGGCTGTCACGTGGGTAACTTTGTAACTTGGGGGCTGTTCAGGACAGCAAGGGTGGGTGATTTACCAATCAGCTGCTGTTGGATGAGGGTGTCATGTGTCAAGAGGACTAAAAGTGTGGAAAAAACATTTGGGTGGGTTACTTGCTGATCCAAGTTATGGAACCAAAATGGAGGGACCCATGTATTGGGAATAGGCACAGAACACACCCAAGCACCAATTTCCAAACACAAAGCAAATGCAAAGAGATCCTTTATTAAACAAGGCAAAGAGACCAGGTGGCTGAATTTGAATCAGGAAGAAACAGCAGCAAATAGCTTTCAAAGTGTTTATTTTAAAGGAAAAGGGGGGAGTCTGTGTCAGAATGAGCTAGGACATGTTGGTAAGTTTTGATTAGGTGTTACTCAAAATAATTAATTTTGGTTCCTAGACCTTGGTATTTTGATATTTGGACCTTGTTAATGGTTCTCAGGAATGACTCAGTGGCCAAATAAAGGAATAGACCTTGGTGGCTAGCTTTAAGGATACAATCTAACAGTTTAGCAAGAAGGAGAAAGGTAAAAGGCAAAACCCTTTGGTGCCATGTTTGCTATGCTCAACCTGTATTTGCCATGGTTTGTCCTGCTAGAGCCCTTTAGAGAGGCTCAGTGTGGGGAGGCTATGTCGTCAAGGGGTTATGTAATGAGACAACTGAAATAGCCTCCTGTTAATTTCTGTTTCACACTGGTGGTCCTCTAAAGGACTCTAGCTATTAGTGTTTTCTGTTGTTCTGCCTCTGTGTTTTCTGTCATCAGTTTGAATCTATGTTTGGTCTAGTATCTATACCTGTCTTTCTGACTCAGGGCAACTGAGTCGACAAACTATAAGACTGATAATCTGAAACATTGCTCCAAGGGTCACCTCAGAAATGTCCTGGCTCAATGGGCAAATTGAAGAAAAGCCAAGGGCCCCATGCTGAAACTGGTGGGGTGCTGTGGCAGGCCCAGATTCAGCTCTCCTCCACATGTGATGCTGGCAAACAAAATAACTCACCAGCCATTTGATTCAGCAGCAGTAGCTACTTAAGTGTCCTGCAACCTAGAATTATGATACTGGAAGAGTTAGAAAATGTGTTGTCTGTCTGTTTTGTATATATGAATATGACCATTGCATGTTTGTTTCTGACTGGTCTACTTTCAATATATTCCTGTGTTCAGTGTTTCTTGGTTATAGCTTAGCTGTTTCTGGTGCAGCCAGAGATGGCCTGGGACTCAGTATATAACTCTGAGCTTTCTGGTCACTGGATCTAAATTAATAGGGATTCAAATGTCATTTGGGGATGAATAATATTAAATATGTTTTATGCTATTATACCTTATTGAAAGGCTTGCTCTGGAATTGAGTTATGGCTCTCCCTTTTCCAAATCCAAGCATGCTTTCAGTCTCTGTGTTCCTGGTCAAGCACTGTGACAGGGAGAAAAGAGCAAAGCAGAACAGCTAAAGGGAATACTGGTTTTATTTAATCGCCTAAATCTCTTATATTAATTTTCTATTGCTAAAGATTTATAAGTTTATTGAGTATAGGTTAGAAAAAATCTGTAATATTTGTAATAAAATGTTAACTTAAAACTCATAACATGAGGTTGGTAATTGGAAATCTATACAAAGTTAAACTTAAAGGAACCATGTGACATGATTCCATTTTGGAATATAAGCAACACATGGCTGCCTCCATTTTTAGGTAGCCACATGGCTAGAAGCCATCTTTGTTGGGGTTGGAGAGGAAAGATGTCATATGACTTCACTGCTATCTTGATTAAGGTTAACCATATAATGTTGGCCAACCAAGGAGACAACAACACATCTCCAAGATACTTTGGATTGGGATGGATTTTTGTATAATTCCTGTCATGTACTGGAAACAAGATTTATGAAAGACTTCATTTAAAAACAATGATTGTTTAATAAGGTATCAAAACTGCACCTTCATGTATTCACATACAGCACTGAATTATTTGCATTGTAGGAACTTGGTTTTGCCTTAGGTACATTATGGTTGTCCTGTATCTTCAGTCTTGAAATAAAAAAAGGGTACTATATTTTGTTATAGGAGGAGCACACAGTTCAGAGATTTTAAACTTCTTTAAAAGGAAATTATGGAGTTTACAAAAAATTTAAATTAAAAATACTTGATTTTTTAAATTCTGTCAAGGTATGTTATATAAGGACCAGGAAAATAAATTTACCATTCTCCCTATGGACTGTATTCATAATTTAAAGTTTGTTATTATATTTTAAGTAAAACTTTGAGGAATTGAAAATACAGTATTAGAATTTAAATACTAGGACTGGGTTTGGGGGACTGCTATTTAATGGTAGACCACATGCTTGGCATAAAAGGTACATGGGTTCAATCCCGAGAACCACACCTATACACCAAAATTACATAACAGATCAAGGGAAGAAAAAATAAGGAATCTGATATAATCCAGGTATTACTCAAATGTGTTAATATTGTTATTCTAAATAGTATACCAGATTATAAATATTTAGCGTATAAGTAGTGTTACAAGAACAAACTAGGGTAGAAAAGCTAAAAAAGAAAAAAAAGTCTTACATAACTCACTGAGTTCAAGTATTTGAGAGTAATGATTCTTACAAGAAAATAAGAAAGATATTTGGGGAACTTAGGAATCAATATAGAGAAATGTCACTTATGCATTAATATGATAAAAAATGTTGGAATTTAGGTTGCCAGATAAATTGAAATTCAGCTTTGAATTCTAGACATTACCTGGTAATGATAGGTGGAATAATAAAACAGGCTTTTAATCAACTTATTAAAATATACAATTAACTTTTTGGTGATAATTATCAGAGCACTATTGTGTAAATATAATTATCGAAACTGGGAAAAGTCAGATGGAAGAAAAAGTGATCTAAGTTACAAGCACCTGCAAGGAAAATATAGAAGCAGGTAATGGATATAAAAGCAGTTTTCCCTGTCAAAATTCATATCCACATATGTTAAAAAAAGAAATTAAATGTAGATACCTAACCCTGTTAAACAAAACCAAAAAAAAAAAAACAACCAACCTTCCAAATGGAACTGATACCTTAATATTAAGTCCTAAAGCTCTGAAATTGTCAGAGGAAAAGGAAAAAAAAGACACTTCAAGATATTGGCAAAAGCTTTCTGAATAGGAATCTAGTTACTTAGGAAACAAGACCAACATTCAAATGGTACCTAATGAAATAAAAAGCTTATGTACAATAAAGTAAATGGGTGATCATGTGATGAGAACTCACAGAACTAGAAAAAAATCTTTTCCAGGTGTACATAGAATACAAAGGGATAAAGTCTAGAAAAATATATCTTCCATATGATACAACTATACTATTATTAGGTGCTTTCTGAAAGGAATTTAAGTCAACATGTGACAGAGAAAAGTCGTGGCAGCAAGATAGACTTCCCATATAATATATATAAAGCTCTCAAGAAATATTGAAAATTTTAAAAAGGAAGGAAGGAGGGGAATCTGGATGCAGACATTCACGGCTAGGCCCCGGGTGGAGCACTGGGATTCTGATTAGCGAGAAAGAGGAGGGTTTATATGAGCAAGAATTGTTGAAACCAAGGTTGGATAAAACACAGGGACAGATAATCAAGTGAATGGGAACACATGAACTATGAACCAAAGGCTGAGGGGCCCCCAACTGGATCAGGCCCTCTGAATAGGTGAGACAGTCGATTGGCTTGATCTGTTTGGGAGGCATCTAGGCAGTGGTACCAGGTCCTGGGCTCGTTGCATGAGTTAGCTGTTTGAAACCTGGGACGCTTGGCTTAATCTGGGAGGAGGGGACCTGCCTAGACTGAGTCTATCAGGTCGATCCCAGTCCTCCTCGGGGGAGACCTTGATCCAGAGGAGGTGGAAATGGGGGGTGTGCTGGGGGGAAGGGGAAGGGGGCAGGAAGGGAGAGAACAAGGGAATCTGTGGCTATTATGTAGAACTGAATAGTATTGTAAAATAAAAAAAAGGGAAGTCAAAGAAGAAAGATTGATTCTGTAAAATAGTTCCAATTTCTGACTCAAAGAAAAGGGGTACTTGTAAAGAGAAAGACAGCCAACAGGTATGGATGGTGGAGTGCCATAAGATGAAAGGTGAATATGAGCAATATATAAAAATTATCACAATAAACCACCCTGTACAGTGAATACACATGAACAAAATTTAAAACTGGTGAAGTTGAACTATTGTAGTCAAAACTGTTATTTAATCATTTGTTTCTTCTGGATGAGTGATGTGTCCTGACATTTCTCAAGTATTATAGCTTATAAATCACACAGGGTTACCTCAGTACTTGTGAATGTGGGACTATTAGAACAATCGTATTATTTACAAGATACTCTGTTGTCTCATGTGTTTCTCAGCATTGGTATTGGTATATTGGTATTGGCCAATGGTATTGCTATGTAAAATCAGACATCTAACTTTAGAAGGACAAATTTTCTGTCTGAGGCATGTGCAAAATATTACTTAAAATTATTTGAAAATATATTTGAAGAGTGAACATCAAATTATTCAAAATGAAATTCATATACTTAAAAATATTTAATTGACTAGCATGATAGTTCAGTGGGAAAAATTGCTTGTCTCCAACCTGATAACCATGACATTTTTTATCTCAGGATAACACATTCCCACTTTCTCAAACATACACACACACACACACACACACACACACACACACACACACAAAACATATACACACATATTTTTAAGTGTTTAAAATCACATTCTTTTAAAGTTAAAAATTTTATCATAGCTAACTTAGTTAAGGTTTTTATTGTTTTGATATAAAACCATGACTAAAAGCAATTTTAGGATGAATAGATTTATTTCATCTCAAATTTCCATATCACAGCCCATCGTTGAAGCACACAAGGGCAGGAACTCAGGGCTGGAACTGACTGTAGAATCCATGGAAGAATGCTGCTTATTGGCTTGTTCCTCAAGGCTTGCTGAACCTGCTTTCTTATAGCACACAGGTCCACCAACCCAGGGGTGGCATCACCCACAGTGAGCTAGGTTCTGACCTACAAACTTTTATATAGGAAAATTTTATGGAGACATTTTCTCAATTAAGGTTCCCTCTTTTCTAATACACTTGGGTTTATATCAACTTAACAAAAACAGTACATTGTATGACATTATTTACAAATAAATTAAACTTCATGCAAAAGTAAATAAACAATTATTGTCTTGCCAGGAGAAAGAGAGACCAAAATCTAGTTATGGAGACTATTAAGATGTAGAACATTTTCAGCCGGGCGGTGGTGACACACACCTTTAATTCCAGCACTCAGGAGGCAGAACCAGATGGATCTCTGTATGTTCGAGGCCAGCCTGGGCTACCAAGTGAGTTCCAGGAGAGGCACAAAGATACACAGAAAAACCCTGTCTCGAAAAACAAAACAAAACAAAAAAAGATGTAGTCCTATGGTGGCATTTTATTTGTACTGAAATGTGATTTTAATTGTGTTAATAAATAAAGTTGCCCAGGAGTCAGAGCTATTAGAGCCATAGCAAAAGCTGGGTGTTGGTGGTGCACACCTTTAATCCCAGCACTTGGTAGGCAGAGCTAGGTAGATCTCTGTGTGTTCAAGGATACAGCCAACATTGGAGACACAAGCCTTTAATCTCAATACCATAGAAGACCTGGAGGGCTATACATACAGACAGTGACGAGGCAGTCATGTGTTTGGGTTTACAACCAATGAGAAGGCAGAACAGAAAGTCTATATAAAGACAAACACACAGGAAGTAGGTCTCTTTCTGAGAGGTCTCTTGGCTGAAGAGGTTAGCTGCAGCAGGCAGGTAAGGCTCTTAGCTCTGATCTCTTGGCTTTCTTCTTTGCATTGGTTCTGTGTTTCTTATTTAATAAGACGGTTGGTTACTTCTACATAGTCCATTTTAAAGAAGATACCTTTTAGCAAAAATAATAGGGAAGAATATGTTTCCCTAAAGAGAAAAGCTAAAAAAGAAACTATTTGAAGTGCTACTCCAAATTTTTTAAAACGCTGCCCATGAGCCTGAAGCTTTTATTAAGTTCTAAGTTTTAGAGAGATTGTTTGAAATTATGTTACACTAAAAACCACAAAATAATTCATATTAGTTAGGATGTAACACTAAATGCCAATACAGGCAAAAGATGATTTGCTACTTGAAGTAGAGTTTGTAATTCAACAGTAAGCACATTGCAGTTTATCATCAAGTAATGTGACATAATGTGGTTTTATTATGACATAGGGTCTCTCTGCTTGGCATAAATTATGATCAAAAGCAAAACATCCTAAAAATTTAAGTTACTCTGAGTAGCTTTGTAAAACTTGTTTGTGGGGAGAAAAAGAAACCTTTTCACTGCTAGAAAATGCTATCATATTAAAGTGAGTACTTTTTCTAATTACTTAAAATTGTCCATGATTCCACTTGATTTTGACTATGAAAATTATATTAAAATAATGTTACTATTTAAAATTCCTTTGGGGAAGGTTAAAAAATAATTGCTATTACTGTTTAGTTTCCTACTTGTTTTATGAATTTACTACAAATGAATGAAATGTCAGTCTAGGTTTTCATCAATAAGCAAAACTATTTTAGGAAATGGAAAAATGGTAGAAAAAATATAATTTCTTCCAGCTTGTCTACTGTTTCTTTTCATTCAATTTCTGTTAGGTTTTCTGTAGGAAGAGTACCATGACAGATTGAATGGGGTCAAGGAGTGCCTCAAAAATCACACCATGCAAAAGACCTCACTTAAAAGATTTATTGGTGATGAGAAAGAGGGAGAGAGGAAGGGGGAGGGAGGGAGAGCATTATGTAGGGAGAATATGCAGCTCATGGTGACATTAGAAATGTGTCACATTTAGTGGCTGGTGATGATGTAGTTTTCAGTGCTGGGTCACTGAAGGCAGGCTTGGTGGTCCTCGGTTACCAAAAATTTCACCATATTTAGTCATTGAAAATCACCTCTTTGTTGCTGTTAATACTATCTGAAGTGACATAGTTTTTTTAAAAAAAAAACTTACCTTTTTAACTGTTGGGAAAAAATGAGTAAGGAACAGTATTGTCATCAATTTTTTTTATTGTGCCAGATTACTTGTGCTTTGAGTAATGTGTTTTTAATGCCAACAATTCAAGAATCTTCACTTTTATGGCAAGTGTAATCCTTCTTTATAGCTCTATATATCCCTGGGACAACTTATTTCAATTATACTTTTCAATTTTTGAGGTGTTTTTTCTTCTTGTGTAGACAGGTTACATCACAGAAGCAGACACATTTTGGATTGCTAAACAACACTTTGCTTGTTAGGTTACAAATAATAGGGGAGGTTTCATGAATGTACATCTTGGTATGTAATTTCAGAGGAAATTGCAGGAAGACTTATACAATTGTTCATGAGCCCCATGACTCAAGGTATTTTTTCAGAATGGGAAAAGGAAATTTTATGAAATGTTTAGTTCAATCTATTGTCGCTGAATGAATCATTTCCTGTTTTTTCTCCCAGTAAAGTCATGACCCTTTATTTCTTGCAACAGAATTAAGACATCCTGTGCTTATAAAAAGCACAAGAAATACAACTAAACAATTTTTGCTTATTAAATTTCTATATTATTTGTGTAACTCAATTTATACTTAATAATTCCCTCAGTCTTCTCCTCTCAGAATACTCAGGATATAGAATCAAAGCACATTTTCCTTGCAGTTATTTATAGCAATTATATATACATTTTGCAATATGTTAAGGAAATTATTTACAGTTATTTATTACAAGACATTGATGTTATTATTTGGTCTGTGAATTTTTTAAATTATATTGATGCCCTTTCTTAGTTATTGAGTGACTAGGCTCAGAAAATTTTGAATTATGGTTAATGAATATGAATCAAATAAAATTTAAATTATTTTATCAAGTTGAACTACAATAAGGAAGAAAAATATTAAGTGTTAAATTGCTTTATAGAGCATATTTGCATATACTCAGAATACTGTTTCTGTGTCCTTTCCCATAAAAGGTAAATTCTTTATAAATTTTTATGAGGTTTATTTCATGCTACATGAATTATTTTTTATTTTATTTTGATGTATTTTTCTTTTCCTACTGCTAGCTCCTAGGTGAGACAATCAGTTTTAGATGCTGAATATTTTACTTATGGAATGATGAGTTTACCTCTTTTAAAGACTGCTCCAGAACTTTCAGAGCCTGTTTTATTTCAATGGAGGCTCTGGAGAAAACTTAAAAGGAACTAGCCTAATTTATTTGGGGTTTGATGAATTCTTTCCCAGTGATTCAAAGGGACCTTTGGTCATTATGTTAGGTTCCTGGCTCAGAGTAGAACTATTTTCCCTGGTAAAACCCATTGTTTTTTGTGTTTGTTTTTTTAGAGGCCAATACTGCTTTTCAAAATAATTGGAATGGTTTCCTTATTTTGCCCAAGTCATAAACTTGTCTCCACTTCTTTATCTCCTGGGTGTGCTTATCAACATATTTCCTAAGGAGTGAATGAATTGCATAGGATACCATCATTAAAAATTACATATTATTAATCTGTTTTATTTAGAATTCTTAAGAGTCATAAAATATCTTAGTCAAGAGCTAATTTACAATGTTACTAGAAAAGTGAGACTGGAATGGTAATTTGGAACTTGGGAATAAAAGTACTGTTTTTTCTGGATTTTAAATAATTGATAATATAATAACAAATTTTAGTATTAATTTCAAAGAGAACCTTTGATGTATTCTGAATCCATACTATGCACACCTATTCTCCTTAAAAGACATGTGCTATTAGACATATTCATTATATCAAAAAGATTATGTTATCAAGTAAACGTTCTCACTGAGTAAATATTGCATCATTAATGCTAACCTGACCAGGAAGGTATGGATTAGAATTGCTATCTTTCCTCAGATAAACAAAAATCAAGTGCCAAAACAAAAATAAATAATCCCCAAAATAATTTTTACAAAAGAATAGAAACAAGCAAAACCAGTGTAGGGAACACAGGTGGAGTCTGGAGGACAATGTGTATTGCAGAAATGAGAGTGTGGGGAAAGAAAATTACTTGGTTTTTGTAGGACAAGATCTCTGAGGAGAGAGTGGAACAAAGTCAGAACCATAAAAATCTGCCAAAAGTCCATTTCCAGTAATTAGCTGAGAAATGATACTGCTATTGAAGGGTCACAATCTGTGCCACAAACCAGAACCTTCCACCTCTCCTCAATAAGACAAATTAATAGTTGATGAGCAGAAAAGTGAGATTTATCCAGTGTGGCCACAATGGGAAAAGGGAGAAACTGATCTATTGAACACTTTCCCCTGCTCACCAATCCTCATTCCCACACCCATTGCCCCAGTCCTTCAGGATCCTGAAGTGAGATTAATGTTTTAACAGATAGTCAAGAATATGTGTATCTAAGCCATTTTAATCAAAATGTGGTCCTTCCCATCATTATCTCATCCTTGTTGAGGGCTTCATTCTCATATTGTAAGGTGTTCAGACATGGTATTAGAACTGTGTGCAATCTGACCATTTCTTGGGGTTCCATTGTTTTAATAGTCAGATAGTCACACTGAAAGACACAAATATATCATTATAATATTTTTATTTCTGTCAGGCCAGTTGCAATGCCACCACTGTGAGCAAAGAAAAAAGCTACACACCAGGAACAGTATCCTCAGAGAATAAATATATCACCTTCTCTTCTTCTTGCTGTAGTTTTTGATCCAGAGTAGGTAGTAATAGACACTTCTTAGAGACAGAGAGAGTTATTGTGTAGTTGCTGTTTCTATTTCTTTCCAGTTCTTCCATCTCACTTTGAAGTTGTGAAGTTGTTTTAGTAGCTGCTTCTGTCTTGAGTGTAATCTTAGGACTAAAAGCACCAAAGAACTTATCAGAAATGGGAAGACTTTTGCACAAAAAGGTTAGCTAAGGCTGAGACAAATAGCTTCCTCAGGTGTATCATATGCATATTAATGACCAATCCCTCTTTCAAGGAGCTAACTTTCACTAAGTTACCACCATCTCCTTCTCCCTTTTCTGGCTCAGGAAGCATGATGTATTTCTCCCATCACTTGCCCTTTGTTATATCCAATTAACTCTGCTGACATCTCCATAGAGATATCCTTTATAATTATTTTAGTAAAGCATTTTTGAGTATATGATATGCTTCCTTTCAGTATCTTAGCAGATATTAGAGTAATATATTTTGTTTGGTATCTATATGTGGATATTGGCAACTAAATACACATTTACTTCTTCTTTACTTATACCTCTCTCTATATATATTCTTAAAATTCAAAATACTCTCCATGTATAACAGGGCTGGCCGAAATGAAGGTATTCTAAACCTGCAATCTGACTGTCAGAACACTGAAACAATGGACTCCAAAGAAGTGGTAAAATTCCCCAGAAATCTCATGCTATAACAAAAAGTTACTAGCCAGAAGGGAATTTGTCTATAGGAAAGATTTCTTTCACACTTCCAATAACTTGTCAGATCACCATATATGTTGAGACAGAAGCTCAGAAGTGCATTAGTCAGTGGTGGGCTGGACAGCACACTTTGGGATGGCTTAGATGTGTAAATTAATTGTCTTCTATTTAAACTTTAACTTTGA